>NC_133769.1:100133692-100178486 GCF_003597395.2 Chelonoidis abingdonii
TGCACAGGTCCTCTGCCCCACACACCGCCCTCCCCCTCTGCCCCACACACCGCCCTCCCCGTCACGTGCGCCGCACCCCCCTCTGCCCCACACACCACCGTCCCCGTCACATGAGCCGCACCCCCCTCTGCCCCACACACCGCCCTCCCCTCTGCCCCACACACCGCCCTCCCCGTCACGCGCGCCGCACCCTCCTCTGCCCCACACACCGCTCTCCCCGTCATGTGAGCCGCACCCCCCTCTGCCCCACACACCGCCATCCCCGTCACATGCGCCGCACCCTCCTCTGCCCCACACACCGCCGTCCAGTCACACATGGCACACCCCTCTACCCCCCCCACACCACCGGCCACGTCACACGCCACACCCGTGCCCCACACCGCCATCCATGTCACATATGCCGCTCCCCCCTCTGCCCCACAGTGCAGTCACTGTCACAGCCGCCGCACACCCCTCTGCCCCACACACTACAGTCCACGTCACACACGCCGCTCCGCTCTGCTCCACATGCCACCATCTCTGTTGCACATGCCGCTCCCTTCTGCCCCAAATGCCACCCTCCCTGTCACGCACTCCGCACTCCCCGTGCTGCACACACTGCCATCCATGTCACATGCGCTGCCATCTCTGTCACACATGCCATACCCGCATGCCCCATATACTTCCATCCCCGCCACACACACGGCTCCCCCCTGCCCCACGCTCACTGTCTGTGCCACACATGCCACAACCCCCGTGCCCCACACACTGCACTCCCTGTCACACACACTCCTCCTCATCATATATGTAGCACCACCCCCTCTATCCCAAGCGCTGCCCCACCATTCCCAGTGCGTATACACCACTGCCCCATGTAACCATGATGCCTCATTTTCACAGTCTCTTCCTCCCTCTCACAAACTACTGTCCCTTTGCTCTGAGGCTGTTACTTGGAAACTGTTCCAGCCGCTGCTGTCCCCAGCCTGGGGGGCCGGGTCATTCAGTCCTGTGAGAAGAAAAGAGCCGACATGAGAAAAGAGCCCTGCGGTTAACTGAAGCGAGGACTGACAGCCTGTGAGGTGAGCAGCTGCCACTCAGAGCTGAGTCGGGTGGGGAAGACATGCAGGGATGGAGGGCCGGGAAGAAAGCAAAGTGCCCCTAGTTTCCACCCCATCAGGTCTGGTCACTCTCCACTCTCCATCAGCTTCCTTCTCTGGTTCCAGGCTACTCAGTTGCCCTTCAGCACACAGGGGACAGACACGGATCCAAGAGAGTCAACGGCACAAGGTGGTCCTTCAAAACGTCACTTAGCAATCCTACCCCCCCGAGGCAGACAGAGGACAAATCACTAAAGGGAACATCTTCCAAAGCCCCTAAGTGATATAGGAGTCTAGGTCCCATAGCAGCCTCCTTGGGAGCTGCATTCCCTGGGATCTACCCTGTATTGGCAGCCCGCAGTGTCTGTTGGCAACATATCTCTACAAGGCAGCTCCCCGGGACATCAGCAGCCCCAGCAACGGAGTGGGGGCCCCCGGGGCGGAGATCCCCACCCCTCTGTGTTTGTAACCATTAGCTCCTGTGCTACATTGTGTCTGCGCACAAGAGGTTTACTGCACTCTAGGGAATGAGAGCTGCTTGCGAAGGCACGAAGACTCAGAAGCGAATGGGGGTTTCCCACGTGGCAGTGCAGAGCAGTAACCTCTCGGCCTGCCAGGTCGTGTCTATGCTCCCAGCCTGGGTAGACAGACTGGTGCTAGCGGGGCCGAGCTCAGGTGCTAACAGTAGCAGTGTGGATGTTACCACTCAGGCTTTTACGCCCATGTGACCCCTGGCTCTGAGCTCGGGGCACCAGCCTGAGTCTCCGCCAGAGCCACAACGTACCCACTGCTATTTGCAGCACGATAGCTTGAGCCCCACTAGCGCCAGTCTGACTGCCCTGCCCAGGCAGGGAGGCTCACTGCCAGCTGCAGTGCAGACATACCCCCTCCAAGACACCGTCAGCCTTTCCAGCAGCAGCTATCCCCCCTTAAGGCGCCGCTCGCCTGCAAACCATGCAGTAACAGCCGAGCGTTTTCTCCCTCCTCACCGAGAGACATGAGCTCATCATCCAGCAGGGAGACGGAGCTGGCTGGGTCAGGCACAGGGAGCATGGAGCCACCCAACAGGGTGGGTAAGGCTGGGTAGGAGGGGCCCGGCGCTGGCATGTCCAGTCCCGACAGGTCCAGGAGGGCTGAGGTGCTGCCTGTAGGGAAGACACAGAGGCTTTGATCACTGAGCAGCTGTAAAGAGAGAAGTCCCTCCCCTAATCTTGTAGCTCTGCTGGGAGCTGTTTTGGTCACCAATCTGCCTTCTTACCCCCACACTCTCTCTGCTCCCCCTTCTGGCTTCAGCCTCATCCAGAGTCTCTGATCTCCCCTCCCAAAGCACCTTTCACATGTCATCTGGCTCACCAAGTATCTTTCTCATCTCAGCCTCCCAGTTACCCTGCTCCAGGCCCCCAGCTGCACTTTTCCACCTGCCCTGGGGCCGCCTGACTGCCACCTCCCTTGGCTGGATCTCCCCCTTAACTCCCCTCCCCCCTTGAGGGCTCCTCACCTCGGAGGGGGCCACCCACAGTCTCTCCATTGATCTCCTCTCCTCTCACAAGCTGCTTGTACAGGTTGATCACCTGGGTCAGGTTGTCATTGGCTTGCAGGATTTCCGCTGCAATAGAAGGGGCAGGGGATTTGAAGGCAGAAGAGGAGGTGGGGTGTCAAGTGGCAGCCTGGCCATGTGCAGGCCCTGGCGTTCCCTGTCCCCCTACAGATTGGGGCAGAGGAGAGCCAGGGAACTGACTCTTTGTTCTGGCAAAGACATCTTTGTTATCACAGTTCCATGCCCCAGAGCAATCGCTCATTGCCCGGGTTATCCTCCGATCTGCCACCCACCTCTCCACCATTGCACTTTCAATGACATGTTGAACATAGTTCCCCTGATTCACTGTCTGGCAACGCACGACGCACAGCTGGGCTTCCCCCAGCACCCACTTACCGATCAGCCCCAGGGGGATGGCCCAGCGGGCAGGGTGGGGATGGGGTGCATAGCAATGCAATGTCGGACGCAGCTGAAGGGGAGGCGGAGGGGGTAGTGAGTGGGGCTGTGCTGTGGTGGCGGGCAGCTCGGCTTACCTAGCGCCTCATCGTTGTCCTCTGTGTCGCTGGCGAGCCGGAACAGCATGGGCCTCAGGCGCTCGCAGCGCTGGCATAGCTCCTGGAGAAGAGAAAGGGGGCGGAGGTGGGCGGCAGGGAAGCACTCAGGAGGGGATGGGGAAAGGGAGGTGGCAGGAGCTGCAGAGTAAAAACCCACTGCACCCTAGGGCCCCTCTACCTCATCCTGGTGTGGGAGACAGAGGGAAGTGACTCGGGGGCAGTCCCCGCTCTCACCTTCATGAGGTCCTCGCTGCTCTCCGTTGTCTCCCCCTTGCTGTAGTTGGTTACCATCTCCGTCAGCAGCTTCACATTGTTGTTCACCTCTTCAATGGCATTTGTACGCTTGGAGATCTTCTCCATTCGCTTCTGGTCCTGGAGCAGGAGGAGCAGAGGGGTGAGGGGGGTCTGATGTCCTCCCTCTCCACAAGTTGGGACTGGGACGGCTATGACAGCGGGCACAGAGCAGCCTCCCCCTTCAAATGACATCTGGAAAGAGCAGGGCAGGGAGGGGCTCCTCCTGGAATGGTTTCGGCTTGGGTGGGGAGATTCAGTTTACACTGGTGACCATCCTGCATCCACTGCATGGCACAGGGGCTAGGATTGCACCAGCAGAGGGTGCCACAGCAGGGTATGTGCTCCAAGAACGCCTTCTGTGCCCATGTCCCCCTCCACCTGACTGGGGAGAGCAGAATTTACTTCCAAATCCCAGGGATCTCTCTCCTCACCTCCCTACTGGCCCCTCCTGTGATGTCATGGGAAGTGGGCTCCCTTACTTGTCAGGTCAATACGGGGATGCAAGCACATTGGCCATATGCTCCACCCCATCCCAGGGCCTCTCTGCATCCTGTGCCAGGCTTCTCCTCCTCGGGGGGTGGCAGTGGATAAATCCTCAGCGCCTCTTCCCTGCTGACAGACTGTATGAGGAAATTTACCTCCTGAACCATTTCCTTGATGAGCTTGTTGGCAGCCCGGAGGTCCTCAGAATGGGAGCTTTTCAGCAGGCGAGCCAGCATCTGCAAGAGAGACAGGGAGACACGTGGACTGGGGCAGAGCAGGCAATTCCAAGCCTGGGTGGCTGGAAGCAGGGGTCACTCTAAAGCAGATAGTTCCCAGACAGACTGTTCTGTTAACACAGAACTAAGGCTGGGGCATCACTGATGAACGGAACATCCAAGCCCTCAGTACAGGGAAGACCTGAACGTTTGAGAGTCCAGTTAAAGGGCCACAAATGACCTCAAAGGTGAGCGGCAAAGGGAAACATAACTGGGCTTGTGCCTTTGTTTGCGTGCTTCTTTCTGATACATACAAAACCTCAAAGGTCCCCCAACACGCCACACAGACATATTTTTTTCTGGCTTGTTTTATTACATTAGAAATTCCGGCCTTGTCTGATGGTATGGGGAGCTGGAGACCGACTTCCCCAGCACAGAGGAAGCGAAACCTGATTAACAGAGAAAAGCGACACCTGACAGAAGGGATTTTCCCTCAGGCCCAGTCTACACACAGTTTTTGGTCCTAGTATAGCTATGTTGGCTAGGGGAGTGACTTTTCCCTAGTACCAGGAATGGCAACACAACCCCCTAGAGTGGCTGCATTTATACCCTGATAGAGGCTCTTACACTGGCCTACCTTATTCCCCATCCCATACGAGAATAGCTATACAGGTCAGCACACATCACAGTTACACTGGTATAACTATGTCCACGCTGGAGGGTGGGGTTCAGCTTCAATTCTACCAGTATCGTCCAAGTGCCATAACTCGTGTGTTTAGCCATGCCCCAGACTCATTAAAACGTTGCCTTGTTAATGCTAATGAATAACCCCCAGGGAGTAAAGCTCTCTCTGTTAGCTTCAGACCCAGTGCCCTTCCTACAGGAACTCTGAAAGCTCCTCACACACTCATCCACTCACTCTCACAGCCACACCCACCCTTTGGAGTCATCACCAAGGAGTTGTTCCAACAAGAGGTGACTTTTTCCAGATGCTTCTCTACGAACACATTGTCCAATCAACACTGGACCCTCCCACCAAGTCTCCTGCGCAGAGCTAGAAACAGCTGGACAGCCTTGACTATGGAGCTGCTGCCACAGGAGCCTCATTCCAGCTTTCCCCATTTTAAGAGCATCAGCACTGCCAGAGCGGAAGAGAGCGGTGGCTTATTCATCTGGTATCCCAGCTGTGAGGGAGGCTGATGCTGGATGGTTCAAGGAAGGGTTAATCAATTGGGCCATATGTGTCCTGGGGGGAGGGAGAGGAAGAGCATCTGCGCTCTGAGCTGCAATCAGTTTATGCCACGTGGCAAGAGAAGCCATTGCCCCAGTAATATTCTGGCAGCTGCTATTCTTTCATACAAGTGTCAATGCTAGGTCATACTAGTCTCCATGCTATCGCCCTAATCAGTATCCAGCAGCATCAAGTTCAATAGGTCAAACAGCAAGTCTCTCTCTAAGGGGCCGAATCAGAGACCACTGAAATCAGTGGGAATCTCTCTGCTGGTTTGCTTTGGATCACGCCCTAAGCACATTCCCTTTCTGAGCACAGCACTCAGCAGGCGAATGAACTCCTGGTTTTGTTGCGCCAGCAACTCACGGAGATGAGTGAGCACAGATGCAGGAAGGCCAGGCCTTCTGCTCCTCCTCCCACAGAGCCCTCACCTTGGACTTCTCCTCGTCATCAAAGATGATGTTCTTGGGCCGGGGGGGAGGCAGGGGCAAGGGAGCCTCGTCTGGCAGCTTTGGGTCGCTCTTCACGATTCCTGCAGGGGAGAGGAGCAGAAACATCACCAGGCCCAGCCCTCACCTCCTGGAGCAGTGCTGGGGTTACCAGATGGCTCTTCTGCTAACCCTGCTCCAGGAAGCCCTGATCTAGGCCTCACACAATGGACATCTTCTTTCCCTCTGGCCAGTCCAATTCAGCTCTGTGTCAGGGTTGGGGGTGGGGGGCATGCTCCACCCACCCCCTGCTCCAGTTGTGCATCGTCTGCAGCGTCTCCAAATCTCCACTAGCAGGAAATCATCCCAGTCATTCCATGAATCACATGTTCTGGTCTGTCATAACCCTATTATTCCTATGGCCCCACCTTTTATGAAGCCACATCTGCTGGGAGCTGGTGAGGAAGATAGATATCACCCCTTCACCCCACACACAGGTCAGACGACCAGTGACTCTCCCCCTCTTGCCTGGATTGCTAACGTTCCCATTTGCTCCCTCTGGCCTCTGAACTGCGCAGCCCATACAGAGGCTAGACCAGACCTGAGCATGGGAGAAGGCCAGAATCCAGTCTGGATCCAGCTTCTGCCACAGCAGAGGAAGGCCCTTGTCCCAAAGCAGATACCTGGCTCTCACCTTGTTTCTTCAGCATGTGATAGGCCTCTGTGATCTTCACTTCCTCAGGCAGCCCCAGCGTCCAGCTGTACATCAGCTCCAGGATTTTCAACTTCACTTTCTCAGGAGTCCGACTGCCTAGATACTGAGGGGAGAGGTGGGCAGAGCTCATCCATACACGGCCAACCTCTCAGGGAGAAGTGAGATGGCTCCCAACGGACAATGGAAGGGAAGGAGGAAGTGAGTAACGGCCCTTGCAACATGCCCCTTACTGTGGTTGGCCTCCAGCATAGGGGGGCTGGGAGGGTGGGTGAGGCCCTGAGGGCCAGAGTTTATATGAGATCCCAGGCAGTACCAGCCAGTGTGGGGCAGCCCTCAGACACCATGAGATGAAGAGCCAGTTTATGTCCCATTTGCTCAGCAGGGGGAAGGTGCATATGGGGAGATTCCTCTGTAGAGGAGTTTATAGTGGCCAACGAGAAGCTGCCATGCTATGTCCCAGTGGAATACAGAGGGAGGCAACCAAGTCCTCCTCCCCCAATACATTCACTCCCAGCAATGGCCTCCTTTGGGAGCACACAGAGAGCAGGTAATGTAGATCTGCACAGGTTAGGGAGGGGAGTGGGGAAATTGCTACCCCAGCTCCACCTCTCTCTATATCCCTCACTGGCGCCTGACAGCCTGCCCTGCCAATGGGGCGCTGGCACCCACCTTGGGTGACACCACCTTAATGAGCTCGTTGAGGAAGCGGAACTTGCCCACCTCGTCGTGGAAGCGCTTGCCGCAGTTCTTCATGCAGGTCTCCAGCACCTGAGAGAGCAGAGGCCGAGTCAGGGTCAGCAAGTGGAGGAGCCGGCTTCCCTTGGCAGGACAGACCCCGCAGCAAGAGGGAAAGGGAAAGTAGGCCCCACATCCTGGCTCGTGGGGTCAGGGTCACCGGGGAGGGACCCTGGGAGCCTCTGCTGCAGCCAGGCTGGTTCCCCTCTTCTATTTCATATCACAGGTGTCAGCCTTCTGACTAGAGAACAATGTGTCCCTACAAAGGGCGGGCACAGAGGCAGACGTGGTTGCCTGAAACACACAGAAAACCACGGGACGGGAGAAACAGCTGGTGGGAATGTCCTCTGGGCTCCCTCCCCCACCCCAGAGACAGGCAGTGAACCCCCGTGCTCACGTTAGTGTGTGTTGTAGTGGTTGGGGGGTAAATCCATCAGAGACACAGAAAACAAGGGAGCTCACAGCAGAGGCATTCATAGCACTAGCTCGGACTAGATTATGAGGGGCCTGATTCAAGGCCCATTCAAGCCACTCCCATTGATTCCCTCTAGGGTAAGATCCTCCACTTCAACTGAGATGCAACAACCTTCAGCCCGTGGGCAGTACTCTATCAGCCCTTCCCGACAGCTTGGGTGCACCAGGGCTTTAGCTGAGCAATACAGGAGAGTCCCCATAGCCTAAAAAACAAAACAGAGCATTCCCCGCCCTGGCCTTTAATCTGTCTAACCCGTCTGGAGAGCATCTCCCTTACCGTTAAGGCCTGGATGGCTTCCCATTCCTGCGGAGACTGGATCTTGTGAGCTAAAAGTCGAGTGGCAAGCGGAGGACTGGAAGGGGAAAAAGCACAGTGGTTGTAGGGAGACAGTGTAACCTAAAGGATACAGCACTGGACCAGGACTCAGGAGATTGGGTTAATTTCCTGGCTGTGCCACTGGCCTGCTAGGTGACCTTGGGGAAAGTCACTTCCCCAGTCAGTGCCTCAGTTTCCCCATCTATAAAATGGGGACAATAATACTGATTTCCATTGTAAAGCACTTTGAGATCTTTTTTGATGAAAAACCTCTATACAAGGGCTAGGTATTATTTATTAACGAGAAATGGACCTGCATCCCTCCAGGGGACACAGCTCTTGCTCATACCTCTGGGTATGCACAACGTCCTTACGGGGTCTCTCAATGCGCTTGGGGCAAAGGGGCTAGTTTCAATAGCACACGGCAACTTCATTAATTAACTGATGGGGCTTTAGAGCATCTCTAATCCCAAAGGATCTCAAAGTCCTGTACAAATCTCTGTAGGAATCCTTCACTGCCCCACTAATGCAGCTGCCTGTGGGGTGGAATGTAGCTGTGATTCTGCACAAGCAGAGCTACACAAAGTCGTAAGGGGAGTGGAGGAAGAGAAGAGTGATCTTCCAGTGTGAAACTGTTCAGGTTGGCAGAATGTTACTATCCTTGTAGGAATTTGGCCAGGGCTTCTGTTCGTGCAAAAAGAACTGTGGGTCAGAAGCAACCAGGACGTCAGTTTTACATTTCCTCGACTAGCAACATCCTCCCTCTCCTCCCCCAAACCCCATGTGAGGGCAGTGGAAGCGCCTGAAAGACATACCGAAAGTGCACCTTAAAAAGGGAGGCATCAACCCAACAAACTGGGAGGACTCTGCACAGAAAAGAACACAGCGCTGCCACACCACACTCCGAGCCACAGCTCACTTTGAGGAGAACAGATGTGCTCACGAGACAGAGAAAGGACAAAGAAAGAAAGAACAACTATGTCTCCTCCAAAATTACACCTGTCACTTCTGTGGGCAAATCTGCAGGGCACCACTTGGGCTCCACAGCCACCTAAAAACCCACCAATGAACCCCGTTGGCATTGAGGGATAGCCGAAGAGCAGCAGGGCACAGTACTGCCTTAGAGAGAAGAAAGAGTGCCACCCACTGGGCTTTTATGCCATTTCCTGAAGCAGAAGGACTTTTCCCTGAGAGGTTCTCCCCGATTCAAGCACAGACTCAGAATGACCCTGCTTAGCTTACAAGATCGTGCATTTAGAATTCAGGTGTGTAACCTGGAGCTGTTAGAGCAGTGGTTCTCAACCAGGGGTACGTGTACCCCTGGAGGTTCACCAAGATCTTTTAGGGGTACATCAACTCATCTAGATATTTGTCTAAGTTTACAACAGGCTGTATAGAGAGCTAGGAACTTCCCTAGGGCAGTGCGGGGCCCGGGGTAGAAGTGATAAATACGTCACTTCCGGGACTGACTGCTCTGGCCAATCACACCAACCCACAGGGTCCCCCAAAGCGCAGGTCGCCAAAGAGCAGTCGCCCTGATTCGCCATACCCAAGGGACGGCTCTGTAGAGAGCACTAGCAAAGTCAGTACAAATTAAAATTTCATACAGAACAATGACTTGTTTATACGCGCTGATTTCCAGTGGCACTCACACTGCCCAGGTCCTGGCCACCAGTCCGGGGTGCTCTGCATTTTAATTTATTTTTAAATGAAGCTTCTTAAACATTTTAAAAACTTTATTTACTATACATATATCATAAACAGATGGTTAAGGGTTAATGTCTCTTTTACCTGTAAAGGGTTAAGAAGCTCAGTATACCTGGCTGATACCTGACCAGAGGACCAACAGGGGGACAAGATATTTTCAAATCTTGGTGGAGGGAAGTCTTTGTTTGTGCTTTTTGTTTGGTTTGTTGTTCGCTCTCAGGACGGAGAGGGACGGATCATCATTCCAGATTCTCCAAATCTTTCTGAATCAGTCTTTCATGTTTCAAAATTGTAAGCAGTAGCCAGGCAAGGCAGATTAGTCTTATGTTTGTTTTCTCAACTTGTAAACGTGTCTTTTTGCTGGAAGGATTTTTACCTCTGTTTGCTGTAACTTTGAATCTAAGGCCTGGGGGAGTGGGGTCCCTCTGGTCTATATGAATCTAAGTACCCTGTAAAGCATTTTCCATCCTGATTTTACAGAGATAAAGAAAGAAAAAAAAGTAAAAGTTAATTAAAAGCTTTCTTTTTAAGAACCTGATTGATTTTTCCTTGTTTTAAGATCCAAGGAGTTTGGATCGGTGAGAAGCCTCTCAAGGCAACCCAGGGAGGGGAAAGTCTGGGGGGAAAAGGAAGGGGATGGTTAATTTCTCCTTGTTTTAAGACCCAAGGGGTTTGGGTCTGGGTTCCCCATGGAAGGTTTTGGGGGAACAGGAAGTGTGCCAGACACTAAATTCTGGCTGGTGGCAGCATACCAGACCTAAGCTAGTAATTAAGCTTAGAAGTGTTCATGTAGGTCCCCACTTCTTGTACTCTAAGTTCAAAGTGGGGAAAAAACCTTGACAACATACAACAATAGTTTAGTTATATATTATAGACTTACAGAGACATTCTAAACACGTTAAAATGTATGACTGGCACGCGAAACCTTAAATGAGAGTGAATAAATGAAGACCCGGCACAGCACGTCTGAAAGGTTGCCAACCCCTGTGCTATACACTGAAATGTAAGTACAACGTTTATATTCCAATAGAGTTATTTTATAATTACATGGTAAACATGAGAAAATCAGCAATTTTTTAGTAATAGTGGCTGTGACACTTTTGTATTTTTATGTCTGATTTTGTAAGCAAGTAGTTTGTAAGTGAGGTGTAACTCGTGGGTACCCAAGACAAATCAGACTCCTGAAAGGGGTACAGTGGTCTGGAAAGGTTGAGAGCCGCTGTATTAGAGGGAGGAAGGAGAAGGAGTGTACTCACCCTTCTAGCTCCTTATTCAGCTGCTCACAGAAAGCATTGATGCTGTCCCAGTCCAGATCCTTGTTGAGAGGATTCGTGGCCCTGTCTGGATGTGAGAGAGAAGAAAAGAGTATCCTGTCAGAAAGAGAATCTCCCACCCAGGTAGGATCAGCCACACAGGTTGTAAGGGTGGGGTGTAATACCAAGGCCACTCACTAACTCAGAAGTCTGGCCTTTCACAAGCTGCATTAACAGAGGTTCACACTGATGGGAGAGCAGATCCTCCACATGCCTCCCCCAAAGGGGTCAAAACTGGAACTGAGATGGAAGTTAATGAAATACCGTGGCAGGAAGTTTGCCAACATTACCAGCAGGTGAAGTTGGGGAGGGGATCAGAGCCACCCCACAGAGAAACACTGAAATGTAGGGCTAGAAAGAACCTTGAGAAGTCATCAACTTCAGCCCCCTGCACTGAGGCAGGACCAAGTAACCCTAGATCCGGGGTCGGCAATCTACAGAACGCATGCCAAACACAGCACACAAGCCGATTTTGGGAGTGGCACGCTGCTGCCATCCTGGCCCCCAGCCCCACTCAGCCCCCCTGCCCACTGCTCTCCCCTGCGGGGGCAGGAGGCAGAACCTTGGTCCTGTGGCAGCCAAGCTTCTCCCCTCCCCTGCTTCTTCCCCCAGCGTGCTGCTTTCCTGCGCCTCCTTCTCTCTTCCCTGTGCAGATCAGCTGATGGCCCTTGCGAGGGGGAGGCGGAAGAGTGGCTCTCTGCTCCATAGAGGAGGGAGAGAAGAGCCCTTGGGGAGGGGGTGGAACAGGGTATATCCCTTCCAGCCCCCTTCCGTGAGCTGCTCAGGACAGGGGGCTGGGAACACCCCCAAGAGCCAAGCACCCCAGCCCTCTTGCTTGACCCCTGAACACCCCCCCACACACACCCAGGCTTCTGCCCTGCACCCCCTCACCCCTCTGTCCTGACCCTTGAACCTCCCCGCCCCCAGCCTTCTGCCCTGCACCCCCACACCTGAGCCCTGAACCCCACATATCCCCAGCCTTCTGCCCTACACCCCCCACATACCCCCAGCCCTCTTGCCTGACCCCCTGCACCCCCAGCCCTCTGCTCTACACCCTAGCCCTCTGCCCTGACCCCTGAACCCCCCCACCCCCACTGCCCTCTGCCCTGCACTCACCCCCCCACCTCCAGCACTGAACCCCCCCATATCTCCAGCCTTCTGATCCTATACCCCCCACACACCCCAACCCTCTGCCCTTGACCCCTGAACCGCCCCCCTAAGTCTGGGGTCTCGCTGCCAGCCCCTTGCCAGCTGGCGTCCCGCCGCAGGCCTCGCTAAGCCAGCTGCCGCCTAGGTGAACAGAACCCCAGGCTGGCAGCGAGGCTGAGCAGGCTGGCAGGCGTAAGATCAGCATTTTAATTTATTTTTAAATGAAGCTTCTTTAAACATTTTGAAAAACCTTCTTTACTTTACATACAACAATAGTTTAGTTATATATTATAGACTTATAGAAAGAGACCTTCTAAAAATGTTAAAATGTATTACTGGCAAGTGAAACTTTAAATTAGAGTGAATAAATGAAGACTTGGCACATCACTTCTGAAAGGCTCCAACCCCTGACCTAGACTACCCCTGACAGGTGTTTGTTCAGCCTGTTCTTAAACCTCCAGTGGTGGGGATTTCACAACCTCCCTTGGAAATCTGTTCCAGAGCTCAACTACCTTTCCAGTTAGAAAGTTTTTCCTAATATCTAACGTAAATCTCCCTTGCTGCAGATTAAGCCCATTGCTTCTTGTCCTACCTTCAGTGGACATGGAGAACAACTGATCACTATCCGCTTTATAACAGCCCTTAATATATTGGAAGACTGTTATCAGGTCCCCCCTCAGTCTTCTTTTCTCAAGTATAAACATGCCCAGTTTCTTTAACTTTTCTTCACAGATCAGGTTTTCAAAACCTTTTATAATTTTTGTTGCTGTCCTCTGGGGGCTATCCAATTGGTCTACATCTTTCCTAAAGTATGGCACCCAAAAATGGACACAGTACTCCAGCTGGGGCCTCACCTGCGCAGAGTACAGCAGTACAATTACTTCCTGTGTCTAAGGGCTTGTCTACACTAACTGATGTGTGGCAATCGATGCATCGGCGGTCGATTTAACGGGTCTAGTGAACAAGAAGCGCAAGAAGAGTCGTCTCCCGTCGACATAGTGTAGCGTGAACCCCGCAGTAAGTAGATCTAAATACATCAACTTCAGCTACGTTATTCATGTAACCTAGATCGATCTCTCCCCGGTAGTGTAGACAAGGCCTTACATACGACACTCCTATTCATTATGACTCCAAATGACATTAGCTCTTTTCACAACCGCATCACACTGTTGAGTCATATTCAATTTGTGATCCACTAAAGCCCCCTAGATCCTTTTCAGCAGTGCTATCACCTAGTCAGTTTCTCCCTGTATAGTAGTTGTATATTTGATTTTTCCTTCCAGAGGTACTTTGGATTTGTCTTTATGGAATTTCATCTTGTTGATTTCAGACCAATTCTATACTTTGCCATGGTCCTTTTGAATTCTAATCCTGTCCTGCAATCTGCTTGGAACCCCTCCCAGTTTGGCATAATCCACAAATTTTATAAGCATACTGTCCACTCCATTATCCTTCATTAATGAGAGCATAAATGAATGATGGGACTGGATCTGGATCAGAGTGTGAGTGGCAGGTGGATCTGTATTGCGGTAGTACCAAGGCCCCAACCAGACATCAAGGGCCCACTGCACTAGGCACTGCACACACATATGAAAGGAGAGTCCCTGCCCAAAGTGTTTATAATCTAAAAGGTATGACTGAGACACAACAGGTGCACACAACAAAGAGACAGAGGAGCACAAGTTAACATCAACAGGATAACAAACTGTTTATGAGGGTGCAGTGGCTTGAGAACAAGCCTAAAAGAGAAGGATACTGACACCCACAGATCAGAGTTGGGGGTGGAACTGATCATGGAAGGGGTAGGTGCATGGGGGGCGGGGGCAGGAGAGCCAGGCGGCTGGGGGCCAAGCAGTGAGGTGGGCTGTCTGGTCTGGCAGGGGTGGACAGCCCAGCTGATCTGGAACCTGTGGAAGCGAACAGGGAGGGGGAGGGGGTTGATCCGGATCACACTGTGGTGCTGACAGAGAAATGGTGAGGGGGGTTGATCCGGATCACACTGTGGCGCCGATGGGGGGGAAGAGGGGCAGTTGATCCGGATCACACTGTGGCGCTGACGGGGGGGAAGAGGGGCAGTTGATCCGGATCACACTGTGGCGCTGACGGACGGGTGGTGAGGGACGTTGATCCGGATCACACTGTGGCGCTGACAAGGGAGTGCTGAGGGGGGTTGATCCGGATCACACTGGCGCTGACAAGGGAGTGCGGAGGGGGGTTGATCCGGATCACACTGGCGCTGACAAGGGAGTGCGGAGGGGGGTTGATCCGGATCACACTGGCGCTGACAAGGGAGTGCGGAGGGGGGTTGATCCGGATCACACTGGCGCTGACAAGGGAGTGCGGAGGGGGGTTGATCCGGATCACACTGGCGCTGACAAGGGAGTGCGGAGGGGGGTTGATCCGGATCACACTGGCGCTGACGGGGGACGAGGGGGGTTGATCCGGATCCCCGGGCGGCAGGGCCGCGGGTGTCCGCGCGAAGGGCCCCGTTGCCCCCCAGCCCCACTCACTGATCCACGACTCCAACGTGTCCGGCTCCATGGCGGCTCGTGCGGCCCCTGCCGCCCCTTGGCTTAGAAGGGCAACGTCCCTTCCGCCCTCCCGGCCCGGCGCCGAGGAGCCATCGAGATCGGGGAGAACCGTCTAGAGCGCCGCTACGGAGACCATAGAGATCCCCAGGTCCGCATAGAGCGTCTCGGGAATCACTAAGCCTCTCCGCCTTCCGCTAGAGCGCCACCTCCCCTAGCGCGTCAGCGCCGAAAACCATAGAGTTCAGGACGGGACAAGTCCTCGCGCCACGGGCCAATAGACGAGACAAAGCGGAAGAACTGTCTAGAAGCCGTTGCGTATGTGCCATAGAGACCATGAGGCAGCGCTAGAGCGTCGAGAACAGGGCAGCGCCATAGAGCCAACTTCCGGGAGGGCCTTTGTCCGGGTGGGTGGCTGCCTGTGATTGGGGCGGGAAGGGCATTTCCGGTGGCGAGAAACCGGAGAGGAAGGGGAACTTCCGCCTCGGGGGCGTGTCCTTTAAAAGGGGGGAGGGGGGTGCTGTAGGGCTTGGGTGGCCTTGGTACCGTCCACCCCAACCCCGTCGGGGAGTGGAACCTTCCTGCTGTCTGGGCCAGGGGTAGGGGTAGGGGTGGTGGTGGTGGTGGCGGTGGCGGCTTTTGGGGGATTCCGAGCTGGTGAAAGGAAACTCCACCCCCCCCTCCCCGAAGCGCCACCTGCGGAACTACCCGCCACAAGGCGGATCCAAGTCAAGAGCTGGGGTTGGCCAGTGCTAACGCGAAACAAGGGGCTGATGGGGCTGCACATTCTTGTGCTTTGGGAGTCTAGCTTGTGTGTGGCTGTTGGGGCGGGTAGGGGCCCCATTACTGGCTGCAGGGAAGGGCCTCACATGTTCACCAGGATGGCCCTGGTCTCGTTATAAAATATCCTCCCCCTCCTTGACTCTTATGATGTTGTTGGAGCCCAGTGATGCCATGTGGCAGTGAGTTCCACAGGCTATGGTTCTCTGGATTTAAAAAAGAAAATAAGTATTTGTCTTTTCCATTTGAATGTCCCACGTTTTAATTTCAGTGAGTGGTCCCTTCTTGTGTTATAAGACAGGGATGCTAGAAGCTTTCAGTCCAATCCACCTTTGCTATACCATTCATTATTTGATATACTTCTGTCACATCGCCTTTCTAAGGAGAACATCCTCAAGCTTTTCATTCTCTTTATATGGAATTTGTCCAGGGATTTGATCATTCTCATTGCTCTTCTCTGAAACCTTTCCAGCTTTGCACTATCCTTTGTGATGTAAGGTGACCAGCCCCGCATGCACTATTCAAGGTAAGGTTGACTTATATAAAGGCATCATAATGATTTTTGGTAGTACTTTCCATCCCATTCCTTATTAACCCTTTTAGCTGTTTTTGACCACAGTTATGCATTGGGCAGAAGTTTTCATTGAGTTGTCTGTGATAACGCCCAGTCCCTTTCTTGGGTTGATAAGTGAATTTCGAACCTTGTGAGGTATATTTCCCCTGCAATGTGTGCTGTTTAACACCAGAGTTTGTTTGCTCATTCATCTAGTTTGGTTAGGGCTCTCTGATCCTGACTAACCGAAATAACTGTCAACTACCAGTGTTGCAACCTCACTACTCGCCCTCTTTCTAGACCATCCACAAATATGTTAAACAATAAAGGACCTAGTACAGAATCTTGAGGTGCCCCCATAGTTAACCTTCTGCCATGATGAAAACTGATCATTTAATCCTAATTCTTGCTTTCTGGCTTTTAGCCAGTTTTTTAAGCAGGATTCTATTTTACCCCTTACACCATGACTGCTTTGCTTCTTCAATGGCCTCTTGCTGAAATCTAAATAAATTGACAACTGGTTCTCCTTTTTTCACTGCCGCCTTAAGAAGAATTCTGGTAGAAATTTTAGAGGCAAGGTATTGGTGTGGTTTGACATCATGTTTGATCCTGTAGGGAAATTCCAACATTTGTTCTCAATATCTCTGGTTGCTGATGAGCTAATCTTTTCAGTGGTGTGTGCCGCAGGTGTAGCTGTGTGGCACTTCCACAGGCAACATACAGAAGCAAAATGGCATTCTCCATATGGCTTGACCTCACACTTAGGGTGTGAGGTCACACTTTGCAGAGGATGCCATTTTGGTTTACAAAATGGTGTCCTCCATACAACATGATCATGCAGTACAGTGTGTGTGTGAGGTCATGCTGCATGGAGGATCCCATCTTGTAGAGCAAAATTGTGGGGGGCTGGACAGAATCATCCCATGGGCTGGATTTGGACCACAGGCCGCCAGTTGAACCACTTATAGCTAATGCACCCTCTCCTCTCTCTTGGGCTCAGTAACATTCTGTGTTACTTATTGCACAGATCAGAAATGATGCAGGTGCAACTTTAGCATTTCCTTCCTCTGATTTATTTAAAGTACACGCTCCAGCAGCAATGCCAGCTTGGCCACACCAAGCCTGTATATTAAGATATTAAAGTTCACACCTTCTGCAGGGCTGTAAAATGACATCTCCTGTAATGTATGTGCAAGGGGCTGAGTCACAGATGTTGCTGGAACCTTAAAGGGATACTGACCTGAAATCTAATCAACTTAAAATGAGTCAGCAGTAATTTCAGCTACTAAATTTGCCCGAGTTCCCCCAGAAACTGGCTTTCTGAGAACATTTTCCTATCTCAGTATTTTTCTTCTGTTGCTGTGGAGACACACGAGTAAGTTAAATCCACAACTGATTGAAAATAGAGAGGGAAAACTGAAACTGGCTGCCCACAAAGTGCTGCCAAATGTTTAAAAGAAACAGAATGAGGGAGAAATTCTTTTCTCCTTCCCTTTACCCTTAACAAAAATGATTTGTAACAATATTAAGTATAAGATTTTCAGACTGAGTTTTTTAAGTGGGTGGTTTCCCTTTCCCTTTGAATTCAATCTTACTGCAGTTCTCTTGCATTTAATTTATTGTAAAGAGTGAGAGCTCATTATAGGAAACGAAGGTTTAAAAATATAAAAACCAGAATGTGAGCTGCTTCCCATCCTGGCTTACTTTAAAGTTGCTCGATACATCATTAAATAGCGTTCCTTTCTCTTTTAATTTGGAATGTACTTTTCCTCCTTGTTTGAACAGCTGCTGGAAAAAAGTCCTGGGAAAAAAAATCAAATTCAACGTGTCCTCTTTCTCCTTACTGCTTCAATAATCCAGTCTGGCTCTAATTATGACACTTAGTAAGCGCTGATTGTATTTTCTGTGCTCTAGTGGTCTTGGAGGGAACATTATGTGTTCTTTACACAGTGCCTTTTTAAAAAAATGTAATGCTGGTGAAAGGTGCCAACTTGACAACTTTGGAAACTAAAGACCTCTGCTTACTTGTAGAATGGATACTGCACAGTATGGGCTGGGGCACTCCAAGCATCAGCTCTGCCTACCAGCATGTCTTGACTTGAAGGACCACCTGTAGCACTAAGAAGGACCCAGTAATCCTACAGGGTCCATTCAGTCATAGAAATCCAATCCCACAGGCTCCCACGGAACTCGTGTATGAGATTACAGCTGGGTAGAGTTGTTCACGTGTAAGTGCCTGCAGAATTGGGCCCATGGATGTAAAAGAGGGAAATGACCTATTAGGTCACATCTAGTGTGTCTCACCGCACTGTCCAACCAACATGTGTTCTCTCACCGTCTGTCAGGCTGATCTTAAATGCCTCTGGCCATGAAAGAGACTGATCTGCCTTACTGTTGGGAGGTATTTCCTGGTGTTCAACCTTCATATTTCTTTTCTTGTACCATGTCTGGCCATTTCCCTTTCTCCCTTATTATGCCCTTCACAGATACGTGACAGCTGCCATATCCTCCCCCAACTGGGTTCCAGTACATTATACATTAGCTAGTGTAATCTTTCCTTATGAGTCAGTCTTTTTGTGCCCTTATGCCTCTTGTTGCATTTCTGAGAATCTTTAACATCATCATGGTATCCAGAGTGGAACCTGGTATTCTAGGTGTCTCATAACGTCACGCTAGGTACAGTCACATTAGAGCTTTATAGAAAGGGTGTGTCCTTCCTGCTCTATGAGGTGATGCGTCTGTTTCTGCAGCTCAAATTTACTGACACTCTTGGTGTGGGCACCACATCAGTTCAAGCCCATATCTAATAAGCTATTGATTGTATCTAGCTTTAGCATTTGGCATTACTGCTGTTCTCAAGTGTCTCCCATTAAATACCAGTTTAGATTGTCTCCCTTCCCCACACCAGATATTGTCCGTTGCATTGTCCTGATTGGATCACTGAACTTCAGCTCCTATTTCTTGTCATTCTGGGTCCCGTTGTGTTCTTTTTCTGTCCTCCCTAGGGTTTGCAGCTCCTCCCAATTTAGTGGCATATGCAAATGGAATTAGAACACTGTCTGGGCCTTCTGGATCACCACTGAAGATGCTGGATGAACCCAGACACAGCACCAATATGTGTGGCCTGCTACTGAACACCTTCTGTTCCTTCCCGCAAACCTAACACAGGGCCTTTCCTCCATACCCGTTTGAATCCATTCCATGTCACACTGAGGCCGTCCCCATCAATGGGCTTCAGTAGAATTAAGAGAGCTTTGGTTTGCAGCTGGGAGCTCATTTGCACTGTGCTTACAGTGGTGGTTTATGTCATGTGCGACATTGTCCTCTGGGTTGAAAACCTGACCTCACTGTACACAGGTAGTTAGGACGGTCATGCCTGTCAGCCAACACTCTCCTGGACCAGATTTGAACTGATGATGAGCTGAAATTCCAACCTAGAAAACATTCCCTCTTACATACTGATATTATGATGTATAACCATTGGCTTGTACAGGGGCAGCTCTAGCTGTTTTGCTGCCCCAAGCATGGCAGGCAGGCAGCCTTTGGCGGCGTGCCTGCGGGAGGTCCCTGGTCTCATGACTTCGATGGCTTGCCTGCGGGAGGTCCGCCGGTCCTGCGGCTTCAGCGTACCTGCCGCCAAATTACCACTGAATCCACGGGACCGGTGGACCTCCTGCAGGCAAGCTGCCAAAGGCTGCCTGACTGCTGCGCTTGCAGGGATCAGCAGGGCGCACCCCGCAGCTCGCAGCCCCAGGCATGCGCTCAGAGCGCTGGTCCCTGGAGCTGCTGCTGGGCTTGTGGTTGCTAGCTGGGGAGGTCACCACACGCAAACTGGAGTACTTCATTGTTTGTGCTCTAGTAATAGACAATATACTTCAGAGTTAGGACTAAGAGGGAGGTGTGCGCACACGTTTGAGCAGCTCTGATGTTTTCCATCCAGCAGAGGGCAGTGGTGGGAAGGCAGGAGAAAGGCTATTGAATATTTGTCAGTTTCAAAAGATCTATTAAGTTGTGCACTTGAATCACAGACACACAGAATTACATGCACAGTAATCAGAAAGAAAGAGACTGTTTGCATCTGGGATTTCCTCAGCTGACTCCAAAGATCATGTGAAAGAAAGCAGGGCCGTCCGTAGGATTTATGGTGCCCTAGGTGGGGTTATTAAACTGGTGCCCCTGAGCCTGTCTTGCTCTTAGCAACACAAACATAAGCTTACGCTACTGGAAAACTTGCCACATGCATGTTATTAAAACCAGTTGAACGTAGTGAAGCCACTGTAATGCTGATGGACTAGCACTAAAGAAGCAGCACTATAGAAAAAATTCTGATTTGACAGAATGACGCAAATAATATAATTTTTTTTATTTGTCAACATTTTATTGGAAATATCTATGAAGAGGTATTGAAACAAGGATTAGCTTTAATTAAAAGGAATCTTTCTGGCTTTTTTTGGCTGCAAAATCAGGAATAATGTCATCGTATGACAAAGACAAAGTGATGTCTTGTTTGATTGCAAGAATAGCAAGACCAGTCAAGTGTTCCTGACTCCTTGTAGAGCGGAGATAGTTTTTAATGAGCTTTAGTTTTGAGAAACTCTGTTCTCCTGATGCTCCTATTACAGGAATTGTCCGTAGAATACGAGTGGCAATGTACACATTAGAATATAGGTCAACAAGTTTGCTAGTATGAGTAAACTGTATAATGTCCGTTATCGATTTTGCATGTGGCAACATTGATGACAATGTACTCAATTCTTCATACAGCTCAAGTCCATTTAAATCAAAGCAATTGCCATGCTTCAGGGGGCTCTCTAGGTCAGGGGTCCCCAACGCGGTGCCCGCAGGGACCTCTCAATGCACGTGCGTACTGGCCAGTGGACAAGCATCTGCCGAAATGCCACTGAAATGCGGTGGCATTTCGGTGGCAACACCTCTGGATGACGCTGCTTGCCAACGATAAGCAGCGTCATCCAGAGGCATCGTTGCTGAAATGCTGCCGAATTTCGGCGGCATTTCGGCGGATGCTTGTTCACTGCCACGGTCCTTCGTCTGGTGACTGCCAGATGAAAAAGGTTGGGGACCACTGCTCTAGGTTCTTGCACTTTGTCGTTAATTCCTCTTGTTTTTCTATTTCGTTGAATTTAGTCCTGCTCAGCCCACCTACCAGCTGAGTGAATGGAACTCCAGGCCGACAGCGGGTTGAGTGGCTCAGCCAGGGTCTCAGCCGTTGGCCTGCTCAGCCTGCTGCCAGCCTGGGGTTCCTTGGGGGTCCCCAGGCCAGCAGTGAGTGCTGAGTCGGGCTGGTGGCCGGGACCCCGGGTGGCAATGGGGCAGCAGCTGAATCCCCAGAGCAGTGGCAGGCTGAGCCGCTCAGCCCACCGCCGCATGCCAACACAAATCAGCTCACGTGCCACCTTTGGCACATCTGCTGTAGGTTGCTGACCCCTGCTCTATACATTAGTAAGGAGATGAGCATATTACAGTTGTTGGAGGGCTCTATTTAGCAGTAACAGGGCTATAGGAAACTCAGTCAACATTTTTTGTTTCTCTGATGAAAACTGGCCCACTCCCTTCCCCATACCAAACTTGTCACAAATAATTGTCAACAACTTAATTTTCTGTTTTTGGCTAAGATATTGATTTAAAAAATATATTGAAATTTAATTCAGGAGTGTTAGCAAGCATTTTTGGCAAACAAATTTGTTAAATGACAATCTAAATGGCGACGCAGTACTGTTTTCATGCTTGGCTCACCCCCCAGCCTGCTGGCCCAACAGCTGCAGTAGAGGAGGAGATAGGTGGAAAACTGCAGGACCCCAAAATCCACCTCTTGGGGTGCAGAGTGGCAAGAGCAGCAGCAAAACCTCAGGTCCGATCACACGCCAATGGACACCATCGCCAGCCCAACAGACCCTGGTGAAGTTAGCACAGCATCTGATCTCAGGGACGGGGCACCCATGTAGCCACAGCAGCTCATCCTGCCCTGTGCATCTCCCCCTGGATGAGATGGATCACTGCCAGCCCGGGGGAGAGACGCGCTCCCCAGCTAGGGTGACCAGATCCAGATGTCCTGATTTTATAGGGCCAGTCCCGATATTTGGGGCTTTGTCTTATATAGGTACCAATTACCCCCACCTAGGGTGACCAGACAGCAAATGGTGGGGGGGAATAGGAGCCTATATAAGAAAAAGACCCAATAATCAGGACTGTCCCTATAAAATTGGGACATCTGGTCACCCTGCAGGTGAGTTCCTTCCCCCACCCCTTCTCAGAGACCCCAGCAGCCAATCCCCT
The DNA here is from genome assembly GCF_003597395.2 of Chelonoidis abingdonii. Lineage (NCBI taxonomy): Eukaryota > Metazoa > Chordata > Testudines > Testudinidae > Chelonoidis > Chelonoidis abingdonii. Next base: position 100,156,075 of record NC_133769.1, read on the forward strand.
CCCTCAAGACTGTGCTGCATTTGGTTCTGTCTAGGACCGAGCAGCCCTGCTCTTACATGCTCCACTGCTTCCCATCTGTCCGGGCTCCCAGCAGAGCGGTGCTCCCAGACCTAGTGGTGCCCTAGGCGGCTGGCTGTTCTGCCTATGGCTAAGGACGGCCCTGGAAGAAAGTTCTAGCAGCCAGGGGTCAACTGTGTTTATCTGTGCATCTCCCCTGGAACACATCAGTCCTTCCTCTCCCCCCCCTCCACCACAGGCTCGTTTGGTTTTGAATAATTGTCTATGTACGATCCAAGCAGTATTGCTTGTCGCCATTTTCTGACACCTCTTACCGAGCATTTCACCATGCTGGGTGCTGCTAGATCTTCAGATGTAGCCTGCAAGGGTGGGTTCTGTTTCCCCAGCTAGGTCACTCCTTGATCCGGGATGCGTTATGCTTTTGCAGACTCTGTACTGCAGTGCCTTTGTTCTCTTCCCATGTGTCTCCTTTAGCTGACTGCAGCAGACAGTTCCTGGATCCTTGGCTGAATTGCTACTTTCCCTTGCAACACAGCCAGCATCTCCTCTCCTGACATCACCTCTGTCCATGCGTCTTACACAGTCTTCTGGATTTGAAGCCTCGCTATTCCCTGACCTCGTCTGTCCCTCACCTCTGGAAGAGTTTTCAATGCTTTTCCCCATGGAATGTTGCTGTTTAAGAGCCAGCGACAGAGTTGAAAGTTTCGGACTTTTCCTCGTTAGTCTAATAGGAATTTCTGTTGGCAGTTCCTAGGGGACTGATGTGCAATAAGGAGCATGTTCACGAGCTGTCCAGTCCCTTTTTTTCCACACTGTAAATTCTTAATGCGGCAGGTTTCTTTTTACTGTAGGATGATGGGTCCCGTGTGATCAGGGAAGCCATGCTGCAGCCATGCTAGTGTGAGTCTGCAGAGGCACTAGGGAACTGAACTCGGAATCAGGAGCTGCCACTGTCCTGCTGGGTGACTTTGGGCAAGGCATTTCCCCGCTCTGTGCCTAGATGGGATAATTACACTTACTGCCTTTCTTAAAGTGCTTTCAGATCTCTGGATTGAAAACCTTTTCAGAGTAGTTTCCTAGTAGCAGATGGGTCAGAGAGACAGGGAAGCAGAGGAAGTGAATGTTATGGGCATTTGGAGATGAACATCAGCATGTGTTCTCCTCCTCTCCTGTGCAAATCCTCTCGCTGAATCATCTGCCCAAGGGGTCCCCTGGTGCCTTTGAAGAATCCCTGGCGGTCCCCCTCTTTCTGCCTGCCTCTCAGCCGCGGATGCTAGGAGAAGATGGTGTGTACAGTGGGAAAGAGGACAATTGAATTTGCTCTCGCAGAGGGGTGGAAGTTAGTGAGCTTTATGAAGGGTGGAAGACTTTAATATGACGACGAAGATAGCCAGTAACAGGCTGAAGAGTATAGCTAGGAGACTTGTTGAAAGCCCAGATCAGTCTCGGCCTGGAGACTGAGGAGCCGGGATGGGTTGTGTTCCTCTAAACCAGAAATGAAACGGGGAAAGTAAAACTCTGTCAGGGTAAGCGGCAAAGTGCGGGAGTTCATTAGGGCTAGGTGAACCTCTTTTAAGAGCGGAAATCCTGTGTACAAAGCCGGGCCTGGATCCGACTGGGGGAGCCTCACTGAAGTTGCTGAAGCACGGTGCAGCTTTCAGGATTGGAGGCCCAGGATGGGACAAATGGTCTGCTGGTGAACAGCCCATTCAAATGATAAAGGCAGAAGGAGGCTATTGAAAAAGTAAATGGACTCTCTGTTAGAAACTAGATGGCTTGAGTCATGACTTCCATCCGTGCCACTGCCAGAGAGGGGAGGAAGGGAGCAGGGGAAGTAGAAGATAGATTAAATGCATTTATTTGATTTATTGCTATCCATTTTTACCATAAAGGATGATGGCGGGGAACTGCTATTGCAAAAGCATATTCCATGAGCAAAGTCTGGCCCTAGCGCAGTGTGCAGCCTCCGAGGTGGAAGTTACGGAGCAGCCCAAGAAAACCAAGCACGGTGGATCACCAGGTCTGGATGGTCAATACCTCTATAGGTCGCGATGGCAATCGAGTATGAAATAGCAGAGCTGCTCTTGGGGATGCTTGGTCTCACGGCTGTCTGGGAAGCTCAAAAAGTCAGACCTATGCAGTCTGGCTTTAACATGGAGCTAAGGGAGGTCCTAGGAGTTACTGCCTCTAAATGCCCCATTGCTCGAATATGGTCTGAGCTGTGCATCGGTCTAGTTTGAGTTTGACTGGCAGTCCTTGGCCCCAGCTGAAAATCCCAGACCTGCTATCCTGCCCGAGGCTCCCTGAAAAACTTCAGTCCTGGCCTTGAAGTCAGGAGTGGGAAGCAGCTGGAGGAGGCTGTTCCACTGCTGTCAGCACTATCTATCCTGGCTGTGCTAGAGCCTCACCCCCTTCCATTTGCCACATGCTGTCAGCCTCAGCCCTGGCTGCCTGCTGCTAAGAGACAGCAGGGTGGGGTTGGGGTGTGTGTGTGTGGGGAGTGGCTGCTGACTGAATAGGAAGCAGCCCAGCAGCTGGGAGATGCAAGAGAGCTGGGTGGGGGGTACAAAAAGCAAAGAAGCCTTAAAGGAGGAGAGACCTGAAATGTACCTGCACAGGTGCACACTTCTCTCCAGGTGGGGTTCGGTGGCCCCGAGCTTCCTGCCCTTGGAGAACTTTTGTGGGCCATATTAATCCTAGACCCCTCCACCCCTCAGGCAGGACTTTGAGTGACTCCACCACGGAGGCCTTCTGGGGCGGCTGTCGTTTGTGTGCCCATGTGCATGGTATTTGCTGCGGAGGCTCGCAGCTGGCCCAATCGGAACTAGAAGCCTTTTGTATTTCCCAGCAAGCAAGCTGCTATGCCTTCAGCTCCTCCCCTGTAAGCTGTGACATAGGGGTGTCTGTTCCTACCTGCCCTGGCAATCCCCCAGAAGGGTCACTCTGTGTGAGTGGGAATAGGGGAATAATGGTTGGGTCTAGTGTGTGGGTGCTGAGTGGTGGTGGTGGTCTGTGATTTACTGGAGGTTGACTGGTGGTCCCTTCTGGCCTTAAGCCCTATGACGCCATGAATAGTGGGGTGCCCCCCATGAGTTGGGCATGGAGTTGAGAGTGATGGAATCTGTTGGTTTATATCTCAGGTGACACTTAAAGCTGGGGGACCCCCAAGAGGATGACAAACTGTAAATCCTCCCTAGACACAAACATGGGGCCAGATCCGGAGCTGGGGGAAAGTACCATAACTCTGCTGCCGTCAGTGGAGCCACACTGGTTCACAGCTGATGAGGATCTGGCCCATGGTTAATATTATTATTTATTTTTATTGCCATGGTGCCTAACAGCCCCACTCCCAGCCATTGTGCAAGGTGCTGTATGAACATGGTCCCTGCGTCAATTAAACCCTCACATCACAAAATCTCCATGACACCATGCTGTACTTTGGAAAATGCTGGCACAGCCTAGCAATCGTTTCAGCCTGTACGCTTCCTGTTCTGATTGGTTTTCTGTATCACCGAGGCACCCAGCCCTGGACCAGAACCCCACTGTGCCAGGCGCTGTGCAAACACAGCACAAAGCGATGGTCCCTACCCCAATGAGCTTACAATCTGAATAGCCCAGAGGCTATTTATTCCTTTCCCAAAAGGCCCTGCAGCTTGTGCTTTGTTTCTGCCCACTGGGGCCTTTCCTTGGTGGTGCTATGGCAGGGGTTAAAATAAGGGGCGTGCCAGTGGAGCAGCACAACCCCCTTCCCTTACTAAAAACAGAGAGGCTCCCACCTCCTCTCCCTAGCACAGCCACTGCTACCTCCCTGCCCTTTGGCTGATGCAGCAAGAGTTCCCCCTGCTGTTTCAATCTCTTGTAGCCACTGTGCTCTGGTACAGCAGCTGGGTAAACTGATGTCATTTAGCTCTGTGTCCAGAGTAGATGGCACCGTGTTTTAGTAATTTCTGGTCCCTGATCCACGGGGAGATGGTACCATGCAGCTGTTCAGTGACTATTCACTCCCTTGTTTTAACGAGATGCAGTGAGTCATAGAGACACCCCTTAGAAATTGTGCTGTACTAAGGTGCTACATTCAGGCTTAGGAACAGACAACAGGCCTCCACAGGCCTTGCACTGTTGTTGCGTAGTAGCTGGGGATGCGTGTCCCATCTTGGAAATTGAGGAGATAAGACTATCTCTGCACTGACGGGTACTGTCTTGCAGTTAGTGTTTCCAGCTGTCCCACTCCTTTTATCAGATCTCCTGGCTGGGCGAGTTTGTTTGTTCCTGGGTAGATGGCAATATGTTTTGGCTTGTTCAGCCTGGTTCTTGATAAAACTTGTCTGACCTGATCTGCATTCAGGCATTTAACTTGTATTACTCTTTCCCTCTTGTGGGAACGAGTGTCTCCCAGCCAGCAATCCGAATCCAATAGAAGGAACAGATTGCTTGTGGGGGCTTGTCTCTCCCAAGAAACCTGGGGGCAGGCCGGATTCAGCCAGGGGCGCAGAGCGGCTCCCGCAAGTGTAACACATAGGGCAGAAAGTCCACTGAAGGGGGGAATTGTGGCAGGCCAAAGCAGCCCCAATCCCTCTGCTGTAGGGAGGCTGGCGTGGGGCAGCTCTGCCTGAAGAGCCAAGGGCCCTTGTCGGAACAGTTAGGTAGTTTCCTGGCCCAGCTGACTGCTGGTGGATTTGAAGGCTGCCCTGCTCTGGTGGAAACCCTAGGGGAGTACACTGGGAGTTGCTGTCACCTGTCCTGCCTTGGGGAGCAGGAAGGATGTAATGAATGCAATCTGTCATACGCTCTCAAGATCCCCCTCCGACCCGCGATAACTATATGGTTGTTGTCTGAGGCCTGGTCTGCACTAGAAAATTAGGTTGGGTTAACTATGTCGGTCGGGGTGTGAAAAATCCACCTCTCTGAGCAGTGCTGTTAAGCCAACCTAAGTCCTGGTGTACGCAGCGCTAGGCCAATGCAAGAGTTCTTCCATCGACCTAGCTACTGCCTCTCGGGGAGGTGGATTACCTACGCCAACAGGAGAATCTGCTGTCAGCATAGTAGTGGCTACACTGAAGTGCTACAGCTGTGCCACTATCGTGTTTTAAGTGTAGCCAAGCCCTTAGTTCTCCCCTGGTGTTTGCAGTTCAGGTTCAGCTCTGTTCCCAATAGCTTCATTTATTTTTGGCGTTTCTCTTGGCAGCACGCTCATTGCATCAACCTGGGCTTCTCTTAATTCCCTTTTGGCTATCTGAGGTTCCCCTTTTTAGAGGCCTGTTTCCCGGCACTCAACTCAGTTATTTGGGGATTTCTGTTCCCTTTTCTAGCAGGCTTTTATTTTCAGTTTCCATCCGTTTTGGTTTTGGCATTTCATTCTGTAGGTCAGGGGTTGGCAGCCTTTCAGAAGTGCTGTGCCGAGTCTTCATTTATTCACTCTGATTTAAGGTTTCACACGCCAGTCATACATTTTAACGTTTTTAGAAGGTCTCTTTCTATAAGTCTATAATATATAATGAAGCTGTTGTTGTATGTGAAGTAAATAAAGATTTTTAAATGTTTAAGAAGCTTCACTTAAATTAAAATGCAGAGCCCCCCGGATCGGTGGCCAGGAACCGGGCAGTGTGAGTGCCAATGAAAATCAGCTCGTGTGCCCCTGCTGTAGGCAATCAAAGGGAGTTTGTTCTAGTTAATTTCATAGCAACATATGGTTTCAGCTTGACATCCTCTCTAAGCCATCATTTAGGCCCAGATCCTGCCAGGCGCTGAGTTCCTTCAGACCCCATTAAAGCTGGTGGAAATTAAGGATGCTTGGCATTTTCCTGCATGCTCCCAGCACCTTGCAGGATCCATCCCCTTGGACTTTGGTGATTTGATGACCAGGGAACAGACATTGTTTGCTCTCCCTCTTGGTAGCTCATGAGCTACGAGTTCTTGTGGCTTCTTTCAACGTGTTATTTGAACTTCAGAAGCTTCTCCTTTTTTTTCCAGCTGATGAGCCATCCTTGGCATTTCTGTCACATGTGTGACTCAGACAGACACTTTCTGCCTGTCTTAGGGATTTCTGTGAGACTTCAGATTTGACCAGGCTGCCTTGGATCATTGCTGTCCCATTGTGATGCATAGCCACAGTCACTGATAATGTGCTATCAGCGTTGGCCCCATCTGGCTGGATGTAATGTGTGTGCAGTGATTTATCTGTCAGCAGCATCACGTTTCGGGTGAGTGTGAAGGATGTGGAGGTGGTCGGATGTTAGGGGGAGCTCCAAGCCACAGTCCCCTCAGCAATGTCGTCAGCAAGCAGAAATTGCAGGTTTGTTTTTACTGCATTGAGCTCAGTCGTGCAGCCTTACGCAGTCCTTGCTACGGGAGGCGCTCCCCTCAAAGTCAGTGGGAGTTTGGCCTGTGAGACTCTGGCCTCAGTTTTGAAGAGTGGCCACTAACTGTGAATGGCTCTGTTTTTGGAGGCCCAGTTTGAGACACCAACGGACTGATCTTCAGAGGCACTGAGCATCTCCAGTTCCTGTTGGCCTCAACTGGAGTTGGGAGTGGTCGACTACTCTGAACGCCAGCTTGTCTGGGCCAGATTTTCAAAAGAGTTCAGCTCCCGTTTAGGATCCTAGGGCAGACTTGCAAAACCAGATTGCTCAGCATGTGGGAGATGCTGGGAGCTGAGCTCTTTGGAAAATCTAGCCTGGTATGTCTCAAGTGGAGCACCCAAAATCCCTGGGCACTTTTCAAACTGTAGGCCTCACGTTGTCACGTGCCTCAGTTTCCCCATTTGCTCAAGAGGAGGCTAATATTTCCCTTCCACCAGGGCTGCGGTGACAGTGCCTTTACTTTTGTACAGAGAGCTGATGAAAGGTGCTAGGGAAGTGCAGGGTATCGCGATGCTTTCCCTCCTCCCGGAGCACTGTGAATAGGTTTCTTCTCCCCTCCCTTTGCCTGGCAGTGTCGTATCCTGCCTGAGTGGTTGAGGCAGAGCTGGAGCATTCTCCCCTTTGCCAGTGGGAAGGCCTGAGGACAAGCATTCCTCATACCAGGCCCTTGGGTGGGGCCTTGTTGAGAACCTACCCGGTGCTAGTCTTATTGGAAAACCCAGGAAGTGCACCCGCCCACTTCTAAAGGCCCCTCCCTCAGCCTAGTGGGAGGGACCACTGGACTCAGGGACCAGATGAGTACAGGGGACAACAAATGAGAAAAACAGGGAGTGAGGTGAAGGTCATAGGTTCAAAACGAGGGTACCAGATGGGGATACTAAGCAGAGAACCCTGGACAGTACCCACTGCTCCTCAAAGGTGTCGAGGGAGCCAGCGGTCGCTGCCCAGTGGGACTCTGCCCGGATGCATGAAACTAGGGAGGAACGGAAATAGGCCCCACAGTCGCAGAGCACCCCTGCGTCTATCATCCTCCTCCTGGTAGTGTAGATGGAGAGTTTGGCCAGGGCCAGGAGGAGGTTGAAGAGGAGGCCTCATGACTTCGTGGGGCCACAGATGGGGCTGACGAACACCTGCAGCTCTTTCCTCCAACCTTGCAGCGTGCATGCCACTGCCCCCGGTCCCTGGAGAGGCCTTGTACCACCTCAGCAGCAGGGCCACTGGGAATGAAAGGGATGGGCTGGCAATCAGGGCCGGCTTTAGGAAGTGTGGGGCCCACGTCGAACATTTTCGACTGGGCCCCGGCAGGGTTACCTAAAAAAACCCAAACACATAAAAAAACCCTTTCATTTCTTCCATGTATTATTTACTTTCCATAACTATATAAATAATAACAAAATTTATATATTACGTACATTGTATAAAGTATGTGGATGCATGTTAACCCCACCTAAAGTTCTTCACACTCCCTGCACATGGACCCATGCCCCATCCACCCCCCTTCCTGTCCCCTGACTGCCCGCTGCCGCCCCATTCAACCTCTCCTCTCTTTCCTGATGCTCCCCCGGGACCCCTGCCGCATCCAACCACCCCTTCTCTCTGTCCCTGAATGCCCCTGGAACCCTTTCCCCTGACTGCCCCCCACTGCGCCATCCAACCCCTGTTCCTTCCTGACTTTCCCCCTGGGACCCTTGTCCCCGTTCAATCTCCCTGTTCCCTGCCCTCTGACCACCCCGACCCCTATCCAGCCCCCCACAACCCTCCAAACTCCCCTGCCCTCTTCCAGCACCGTCTCCCTTCTCCCTTACCGCGCTGCCTGGTCCCATCAGCTGCGAAACTTTCGCATGAGTAAGGGCACTTTCATGAAACTTTGTGACTTGCTTTCCCCTGCCCTGAAGCACCAGAATACCAAGATGAGAGCCGTCTTCACAGCTGAGAAGTGAGTGGCGATAGCCCTGTGGGAGCTTGCAGTGCCAGACAGCTACCAGTCAGTCAGGCATCAATTTGGAGTGGGCAAATCTACTGTGGGGCCTGCTGTGATCCAAGTAGCCAACGCAATCAAAGAGCTGCTAATGTTAAGGGTAGTGACTCTGAGAAATGTGCAGGTTTCGTGACAGTCATAGTGGATGGCTTGCTGCAATGGGACTTCCCTAACTTGTGGTGGGGCAATAGACGGAACCCATATCCTATCTTGGCACCGGAGCACCAAGCCAGCGAGTACATAAACTGAAACTTTTCCATGTGAGTACTTTTCCATGGTGCGCAAGCACTGGTGGATCACAGGGACCTTTCACCAACATCAAGGTGGGGATGGCCGGAAAGGTACATGACGCTCGCATCTTCAGGAACTCTGGTCTGTTTTCAAAAGCTGCAGCAAGGGACTTTCTTCCCAGACCAGAAAATAACCGTTGGGGATGTTTGAAATGCTGTAGTTATCCTCGGGGACCAGCCTACCCCTTGATTGCCATGGCTCATTGAAGCCATACAACAGGCAGCCTGGACAGTAGTCAGGAGCTGTTCAACTATAGGCTGAGCAAGTGCACAATGGCGGTAGAATGTGCATTTGGATGTTTAAAGCACGCGGGTGCAGTTTCCTAACTCAGACAGACCTCAGCGACACCCAATATTCCATTGTTATTACTGCTTGCTGTGTGCACCACAATATCTGTAAGAGTAAGGGGGAGATGTTATGGCGATGGTGGGAGGTTGAGGCAAATCGCCTGGCAGCTGATTACGCACAGCCGGACACCAGGGGCGGTTAGAAGAGTACAGGAGGGCACGGTGCGCATCAGAGAAGCTTTGAAAGCCAGTTTCATGACTGTCAGGCTACGGGTGAAGTTCTGTTTGTTTCTCCTTGATGACACCCCTCCTGCACCTGGTTCACTCTACTTTCTGTAGCTAACCACCCTCCCCTCCCCCTTCGATCATCGCTTGCAGAGGCAATAAAGTCCTTGTTGCTTCAATTATGCATTCTTTCTTACTTCATCCAAATTGAGGGGATACCTTTGCCAAGGGGTTACGCCAGGAGGGGTGGGGGTGGGTGGAGGACAGGCACATGCACTTTTAAAACTTTAAAATTTTGATGCCAGCTTTGTTTGCTCTGGGAATCCTTTGGGGTGGAGTTGGCTGGCCGTGGCCGAAAGGCTTCCCACCGTGTTCGTTGGGAAATCTGCGGTTGTCAGTTAGATCAGACTCACAGTTTGTCGCCACTCTGTGCTCTTATTAGCCACAGCGCTCTGCTAACTAATCAGTAATGGCCATGCAAGAACACGACTATCTTATTTTACAGATAAAAGGGTGGGGAACTTCGAAGTAACAAGGATAGCAGAATCTGATAAGTTTACTGTGCTATGATCGCTTCTTATTGCTTTACTTCAACTATTACGATCTCTTACGTTACTTGTTTCGCATTAGACCATCTGTTTTGCCTAATGTGTTCTTTTCTGGGCCCTGTGTTTCACACTTTTCTTATTTCCGCTTAAGATACATAAAAATTTCTTTATCATTCTTATTTTTACATTAATTCATTTCTATTTTACTGGTGATGGAGGCTATGGAACTTGGTAGGGGCAGTTGACGTTCACAGGGGTGTTTCAGCGGTGGTCTATGCCCTGCCTGTGTTTCTGCGCTCAACATGCTGGAGCTATGAGTTGTTGATCCTCCCAGCGTCTGAAGCATTGATTCTGACTTCTTGTCAGCACGCTGATGCCACTTACTCTTCTCACCGCCACTTATCTCTTCGACGCACTCTCCTCACATTATATTGTGCTTTCCTGCTCTGACAGGAGTCTGCTCATGCATTCTGCTTGTGCTGTGTCGTGTGCCGAGGCAGCATGAGCTAGAATATTCTCCGAGTGATTTTTTTCCTTATCTTCGTGCCTCTGGGAAGGAACATATGCAGTGGTGGAGGGGGAAAGGATGCGTTGGTGATTAAAAGAACCTTTTGTTATACAATGGTACACTCTTTCACAGTAAACTTGCTGTTAACATTACATAGACTGTGCTTTGTACAAGATACACATTTTGATGGCTTACCCTTCCCCCCCCACATGGCTAAGGGGAATTTCTGTTGCCACAGGAAACGCCGCGGAACGGGACCTCTGAATGTCGCTTTATATAAAACACCCCTTATTTCAACAGTGCCAGAGAAATTAATGATATCACCTTGAAGGCTACAGGGGATAAAGAACGGATGTTGTTTGCCAGCAACATGGGCCATACGCTGCCATGCTTTGTTCTCAATGATTCTCGACTACGCGGCTACTGGCCTGGCGTGGTAAAGTGTCCTACCATGGAAAGCGAATAAGGCTGCCATCCCCAGACCTTTGCAAAGGCTTTTGGAGTACATCCAGGAGAGCTTTATGGAGATGTCCCTGGAGGATTTCGCTCCATCCCCAACACGTTAACAAACTTTTTTCCAAAAATGTCTGTTATTGCTGAGACATGCCAAGCAAAATGAATTCATTAAATGCTATGCGTTATTCAAACCATGATATAAAACATTTACAAAGGTAACACTCACCAGGGTCAATGCGTTCCCTTCTCTGCTAACAGGGCTACTGGCCGGATGCATGCGCCACCAATTGGAGGGCTGGGGGTTACTGACTGTCCAGTCCTAGGTCGTAGAAACAGATTCCTGGCTGTTGGGACAACCGGTTTCTCCGCTTCCTTGCTGTGAGCTATCTTCACCTCCCCATCATCATCATCTTCCTCGTCCCCCAAACCCACTTCCTGTTGCGTCCTACTCCACTGACGGAGTCAAAGCACAGGATTGGGGTACTGGTTGCTGCACCCCCTAGAATGGCATGCAGCTCATCATAGAAGCGGCATGTTTGGGGCTCTGACCTGGAGCAGCTGTTTGCCTCTCTGTTTTTTTGGTAGGCTTGCCTGAGCTCTTTAATTTTCATGTGGCAGTGCTGTGGGTCCCTGTTATAGCCTCTGTCCTTCATGCCTTTGGAGACTTTTTCAAATGTTTTGGCATTTCGTTTACTGGAACGGAGTTCACCTAGCACGGACTCATCTCCCCATACAGCGATCATATCCAGTACCTCCCTTTCAGTCCATGCTGGAGCTCTTTTGTGATTCTGGGACTCCATCATGGTCACCTCTGCTGATGACCTCTGCATGGTCACCTGTGCTGATCAGCTCGCAACTCTGGCCAAACAGGAAATGAAATTCAAAAGTTCGCGGGACTTTTCCTGTCTGCCTGGCCAGTGCATCTGAGTTGAGAGCGCTGTCCAGAGCGGTCACAATGGAGCACTCTGGGATAGCTCCCGGAGGCCAGTATTGTCGAATTGCATCCACGCTACCCCAAACTCGACCTGGCAAGATCAATTTCAGGGCTAATCCCCTCGTCGGAGGTGGAGTAAAGAAATCAATTTGAAGAGGCCTTTAAGTCGGAATAAAGGGCTTCGTCTTGTGGACGGGTGCAGGGTTAAATCGAGGCAACGCTGCTAAATTCGACCTAAATCGTAGTGTAGACCAGGCCTAAAACTATTAAATGCCATGCTCAAGGTTGTGGTTGCTACAGCTGGGACATGGTTGTGACACTGGCAGCTGTTTCCACCTCAAGGGGCCTGAGATTTTGAAAGCATTCCCAAGGGCCTAAGGGATCTCCTCGAAGCTAGAGGGTAGGTAATCTTATAGGGATGTTTAATCTCAGTTCCCAGGTCAAATTCCAATATAGTAAATGCATTCTCTGCTTTTCTCTTTAGAAATGGTATTCTTCTCCTCTTCCTCTCCAGAACTGTTGCTGCCATTCATTGTTAATCAGCTGCCCTGTTCCATCCCAGAGGTGGCTGCCTTTCAGTGTTGTGATTCCTGTGTACAGTTTGTAAAGTCCTTTGGGATGAACAGGACTATAAATGTAAGTTGTGGTCATTAGTATGGTATTAACACCCATGCGCTTCTCCATGTGACAGTTAGGTCCCCCACCTCTCGTCTGATTGTCCCATTTCAGCGGCGCTGAAATGGGACAGACTCACATCCTGTTGAAAGCCTGGCTCATCCTCGCTAGGCGTGTATGGCTGCTCGTGACAGTTAGTCATTCCAGGGCGAGGGCTCTGCATGGCGCTGCACAGTGCCCTCTGCTGTGACCATGCATGCAGCTGCAAAGCACATATTTGGTTAGGCTAGGCTTCCTGTGGCTCAAGTGGGTTAAACGCTTCTGCCATTCGTGGGGTCTCCTTTCAGGCATGATTCCCACAGTGTGGGGCTAGATTCATCCACACTTGGGTGCAGTTTGCATGCACACTCTGTGTCCAGGGAGGGGGCATTCACACCCCCTACCACTGGGGGGGTGGGGGACCAGCCAGTGGTAGGCCCATTGACCTCCACCAGGCATCCAAAAGGGTGTGGCCTGGAGGAGGCTGCTCAGGAGATACACTGATCCAGGCACTGGTGAAGCCAGGTGTATGGGCAGCTCGGGTTGCTGGATCCCCACCATTGAGGGCTGCAGCCTGGTTTGTGCTGGCCGACATGGTCACTCTCAATTGGTATCCTCCTCCCTTCCCTTAAAGCTGCTTCCTCCTTTCCCCCACACGCTCCCCTCCTCCCTTCTTTCCCCCCCACCTCATTGCACAGACCATCTTCCTCTTTTGCAGACGCCCTTCAGCGGCAATTCCTCCGTGACTCACCGTCACAAACCCAGAAAGAACCAGAACGAGATTATCATGTGCTGGGACTTCTTTTGGGGCCAGAGATTTGATCCTCCACCAGCCTGATTTCCAGCTAAAGGTGAGACTACACATGCTGCATCTTAGGATATGTCTACACTACCTGCCAGATTGTGATCGATCCAGTGGGGGTTTGATTTATCGCGTCTAGTCTAGAAGTGATAAATCAACCCCCAAGCACTGTCCTGTTGACTCCTGTACTCCACTGACATGAGAGGTGCAGGCAGAGTCGATGGGGGAGTGGCAGCATATTGATCAAGACATGTCAATTCTTTGCTCAGAGGAAGTTGGGGAGCAGATAATTCTTTGATTTGCAGCCTTCCCCAATGGCTTGGAGAGGTGGGAGAGAGCTGTTAATGTGTAACTCTCCAAGACTTATAAGATCTCCTGCGGGAGGTGTACCTGAGCCAGATCCTCAGCAGCTCCCAGCCGCGTCTGTCCAGCACCAGCAAGGAGGATGTCTGTAAGGATTGCGGTGTCTTGCCATGAGCTCTTTCCTTTTCTTGCTCTCAGCTATTCCCCTGTATCACTGGGCTCTCACCTTCTGCCTTTGTGTCTGCTGTCATCACCCCTGCTCAGTCGTTCATTCCCCCTCACCTTTCCAGCTCTCTGGTTTCCACTCCCACCTCTTCCCCTCGCCAAGCAAGGAGAGCGGGGTACCAGGATGGTCCTGGCTCAGGGCCATGAGGTGACAACTGGAGGGCAGCGGACCTGCTCCTGGCCTTTGTCCCAGCTCAGGTGGAATTGCTGAGCTTTGTTCCTTTTCATTTGGGGCAGGGAGTGGGCATGGGTCACCCAGGGAGTCTCATGACGTCAGGTCTCTCTGCCACAGGAGAAATTTGAAATCTTGAACCTGGATCTGAAAGCAGGGAACACCCTGAAGATAAAGGGCAACATCGCCAATGATGCTGAGAAGTGAGTGTGAGAGTGGTCTCATGGGCTGCAGAGATGGGGGCAGCGCCCCAGTTTCCCTGACTGTACCAGGTCTGTCTCTCTGGCTTGGTACTTATGCAGCCCCCACCACCCTTGTAATGGAGTGCTCTGTAGATGTCCTGGGCCTGTCTGTGGATGGGGAAACTGAGGCATGGAGGTTAAAGCGACTTGCCTGTGGTCAGCCAAGGTGTCTGCAGCAGAGCTGGGAGCTGAGCCCAGGTCTCCTGAGTCCCAGTCCGGTGCCTGAGCCACAGGCCTGACCTCCCTCCAGGGAAAGTGACTCTCGGGCTGGAAGCCCCATCTCTCCCTAAAACTGGCAGGGTGAAGCCCTCTGCCTCCCATGAAATTGGTAAAAGGAGAGGTGGGTGTAACTAATTCAACTGCCCTCCTTCGGGCAGGGGTGGGGCTCCTGTAGCAGCAATGGTGGCTCCGTGGGGGGAGTCTCTAATGCCTGCTCTGCTCCCACCCCACAGCTTTGTGATTAACCTTGGCAAGAGCCCTAGTGAGCTGGGGCTGCACTTCAATCCTCGCTTCAATGAATCCACCATCATCTGCAACTCCAAATGTGCCAACTCTTGGCAGTCGGAGCATCGCGACAAGCACCTGTCATTCTCCCGGGGCTCAGAGGTCAAGGTGAGGTGGCTACTGGGAAAGCAGGGCGGGGTGGGGGGTGGCTGGATGAGCTGCCAAGCTCTTACTCTGCCCCTCTTCTTCCCCTCCTGGCTGGTGTCTTCAGGCGTTGTTTCTCCCTGCCCGCATCTCCGACTCCTGTGACCCTGAACCCTCCTCATTGGCCTGCTCAGAGTCCCAATCCCCACAGATCCTGTTGTCTCCTCATTTAACCCTGCCCATGCTGGAGGCCTCCTGAAGGATGCTGCCTGTGACCTGCCTTTGAGAGCCCCAGTGCCTCTGCCCAGCAGGTGCTCACGCCTTCGCTGGGGGAGGGAGAGGGCTGTAGGGAGCAGATCCCTCTTCCCCCGGCTCTCAGATCTGTCTCCATCAATCTCTCCCCACTCCCACCCCTTATTTTCTTTCCTCCAGTGCATTGTAGAATGAGACTCTTGGGCCTCCCTGTTCTCTTCTCCTTGGGCAGCTGTTTGTTTGCCTCTTAGCATTGCACAGTTAGATCACCCGGTTTCTCTTTGGCTTGGAAACGGTTCCTTCTCCTTGCCCAGTGCTCCCCGGACTGGGCTGGCTGGGGCAGGGGAGTGCCCGCAGGAAGGAGACGATTCATTTCCAGTGATCAGTTATTAGTTTTGTTCTTTAAAGAGTCCTAGGTCCATTCTGTCCCCTCGCACTGTCTGCGCTGTGGGCTAGAGGTGGCATTTCCCTACTGTTGCTAACCCCAAGTCAGATGCCCTGGTGGGGTAACAATGGGAGAGCCAGTGGGGCAAGGCTCCTGCAGCCACTGGTATTTCATGTGCTGTCCTGCCCGGTGCAGAGCAGGCCTAAGCAACGTAGTGCGTTAAAACAGTGGTGGGCGCAGGAGCCTTGTCTACACTAGGGCTCCCGATGTTGCCACCGCCGTTGCAGCTGAACCAGAGTTAGCAGCGGTGTGGGAGACATTGCCCCCAGTCTCCCGGTGTAGGCAAGACTTCAACTTCCTGAGACAGGCTGATCGCTCTGATTTCAATGGGAGTTAGGTGCCTAAATACCTTTGAGGGCCTGGGCCTCTGGCACACAACCCTGCAACGCGTTTAGTGAGCTCAGCTCCCAGCAACTTGCCTAAGGCCAACAGAATCGGGGCCTCTCCGCCCAGGCAGTGGGGACAGGTGCTTGCTGTTGCCAGACAGTTGTTTGCTTTTGATGCTAACTCCCCTCCCCGTTCCTGTCCTTCCCTTGCTCCCCGCTCTTGCAGTTTATCATCAGCTTCCTGGGAGACAAGTTCAAGGTGAAGCTGCCAGACGGGCATGAGGTGGAGTTCCCCAACCGGCACGGCTACGACAAGATCACCTATCTGAGTGTGCAGGGCGGGTTCAAAGTCATCTCCTTCAAACAAGAATGATGGGCCCCGCTTCCCTGCTGTAATAAAGACCCCAGGTGAGGGGCTAGTTTGTCCCAACTGTGCTGGCTCCTGTGATGTCCTTGGCCATGACCTTTCAGCACCCAATACAGGAAAGGTTCTTGTGGGAACATCCCAAACTGGGCTCACCATCTGCTGGGAAGAGGCGGATGTTCGCTATTCTGGTAGGACGTCTTCTCTAGGCACCTATGGGTGTGATTAGTGGAGTGGGAGACAGTGGCTGGGATGAAAGTGTCTCCAGGGCACCAGAAGGGGTTGCTGCCCTGGGTGCACTGACAGAGTGGAAAGGAGTTCCCAAGCCTGAGTGTGCAAAAGAAGGAAATGATTCTTTGGCAAGGCTAGGTTGCGGGTTGTGCTTTCAGCAGGCTGGGATGAACTGATGGCCAGGTGGGAGACAAAGGCCAGGGTTTATCTCAGTAGGAGGATGGTAATGTCCTGCACCTGCAGAATGCTCTGTCTCCAGGCTGGGGAACACTGCCAGTGCATGGGGAGATTCTCTCTCCTTGGTACTAATAGGGGATGCTGTCCCTAAACATGGAATTTCCCCACCAGCTGGTGTGAGAGATGGCTTCACCCACCCCCTGGTACCAGGCACAGCATTGAGGATGCAACTGCACAGGTGTTAATAAGTGATTGTATCCAGCAAGAGATAAGGAGAATATTCCTCACCTCCTTCGTTCTTAACACTGGTACCCCGTCTAGACTACGCGCCGTATCGGCGCGTTAAAATCGATTGCTCGGGGATCGATATATCGCGTCTGATCTGGACGGGATATATCGATCCCAGAGCGCGCTTAGATCGATTCTGGAACTCCACCAAAACAAATGGAGTTCCGGAATCGACATGGCGAGCCGCGCACATCGATCCCGCGTGGTGAAGATGGGTAAGTAAATCGATTTTAGATATTCGATTTCAGCTACGCTATTCTCGTAGCTGAAATTGCGTATCTAAAATCGATTTTCACGCGTAGTGTAGACGTGGCCTGTGTCTCTTATCAGCTGGGAAATTCCAGCCAAGTTATCCATTATCCAGCCTTTCCCATATCTTATCTCAGTCAGTGTGGGTGAGAGAGAGGGGGAGGCTTTGGAACTCTAAGGGAATGAAACCTGTGTCAGCTTGCGTCCTTCACATGGGCTGGCACTACCTAATATCTGGTGAAACCGCTTTGGTTAAAGTTGCAGTGACTCACTCCAGAGGTTCACATGCCACAGGGGGAATGGCGCTGGAGAAAAACTGGCTTGAAGCACTATGGGTAACTCCCCTCCATCCCACACATCTGAAATATAGGAAATTTTTGGTACCAGCAGGGGGCAGTTTTGCCCTCTTAACAGTACAGGACAAGGGATTCCCAGCACAGGGAAAACAGACATTAGATGTGACTCCCCCAAAGCCCCACAAAGGGACACGCCTCACCAGGTTTAAAGTGGCTTCAGAGAAGAGCCAACTTCTAAAAAGTGGGGGTGAGGAAGAACTGGGACAGCTCATCCATAGCTGACTAGTGCAGGGTTCTTACTCCTTCCTCTCCAGCATCTGCTGCTGGTCACGGTCAGAGACAGGATACTGGACTACCTGGCCCTCGGGTTGGATCCAATCTGGCAATGCATATGGCTAACACTATGCTCAGGCTATAAGGATAGCAAATGTTAGGGTTACTTAGTCGGCAAAGGCCAAGCATGGAAGAGACTGATATTTAGAGACTCCCCTGAAGGAGCACACACTGCTCCTTCCCTTCTATGTCCACTCTGCTCCAGTGTCTGAGGGTCATTCAGTAAAATGCAGAACAAATAACTTTCATAACATATGTTGTCAGCCTGTGGAACTCACTGCTGCAGGCTCAAGTGCTAGGGCTGGTTGATAACATTTGTAGCCAGGCTGGCTATGAGCAGGATAATCAGGGCTCTAGATGCGAGGTGTAAACTGATCTCTGTTGGGGTCAAGATGGAATCTCCTCACCTTGGCCAGCATTACTGGGGTTTTGCTTTCCTCTGATGCAACACGTTTGGGTCACAGCAGGAGCGTAGGGACCAGAATGGCTGGTCCAGTGATCTGAGATGGGGTAGCAAATCCTATTTTCCCAGGACTAGAAGTGGAGAGAATACCAGTGCAGGGAGGGGGTTCAGGCACTGGGAGCTGGGAGAAGATGACTCCCTGGAGTCTGAAAGTGCAGAGGGAGTAGACTGATTTGCTGCTGTTCTGCAGGCTGAAATCCTGGGGCTGGCTGGGGCATGGGAAGAATCATCAGAAGAGAGAATAGTATCAAAAACTTTTTAATAAGATCAATAATAAGTGCACAGGCTGCAAAAGGAGACAGCTGGAATGTTCCTTGGAGGTGGATCTTTGGTATGGAGCTTCTGTGACAAACTTGAATGAGCAGGGTGAGCCTGAGAGAGACCCTGGCTCCCAGGGTGGGGGCAGTGATGCGTAGCAATGGTTGCAAGCTCTGGACTCTACACTCTAGAGCCCTGCTGGGCACCTGTAGCTCCTGCTCACTTCAGCCCTCTCTGCCCCCATGACTGAGCGTGAAAGGCTGAGCAGCTGCCTGCAGTGTGATGAGATCAGTGAGCTGGCAGCTCCAGGGCCTGTGTGGGGAGCAGAACGGGCTCCTAGGACTCTTCCCACCTGGTGTCAAAGCCTGGTTATTATGCTCTCATGTGCTCCCTGACAGACACAGACCCCTGGGGCGATCGGCAGCGGGAGCGTGGACACGGGATCCCTCCGACCAGAGGCTCATGGGCCCTGGGCGAACAATGGGCATGCTGTGCAGGCCAGTGAAATGCCCTCACCACCCCAGTCATTCCTGCTCCGGGCTGTGGCACAAAGCCCCCTCTGTGTGAGCGCATCTGCACGCGGGGCAGCGTGGGGAGTGGCTCCTTCCAAAGGGCCGCGTTGCCCAGAGACACAAGGATCACAGTGAGCAGCCCCCACCCCCTGCTGGCAAAAGGACACCAGAAAGGGGAAGCGCGTTGGAGGGGGGCGAGTTTAGACCCCTCTAAATAGTGTCAGTGGGAACCCTTCTCTGGAACGGCTGCCCAGACCCAAGGGCAGCCCCCCTTTCAACTGCCTGAGCTGAACGCTATAGCACAGAGAAAATGTTCTTGTTCTAAGAGGGGGGGGAAGGGAGTATTGGAGTTCGGGGGTGTCCCCTCCGAGGTATGGAGGGGGTCTACTGGGGGCAAGGGCAGCGGGACCTTATTCTGCCTGATTACTGGGGTCACAGCATTGCCAACGCTAATGACATTGTTGCAACTCTAGTGCTATTTGGTGTTTCCCCTGAAGGCCCAGCTAACAAAGCCAGTTACTGCCCGAGCCTCCCAGCTTTCATTACACAACAACAGGAAGTTTCTAGCTCTCCTGGTTGTGGGGGAAACCTTGAAAACGGCCCCTCGGCGCAGTCCATACCGGAGGGCAAATGGAAAGAACCCACCAGTTACAGCTTTGAAAAATCTCATGAGTTTTGGCGCCTGACTCCGGCAGGGCTCCTTGGTGCCCAGGTTAAGGGCCATGCCACGATTTCCCCGGCTGTGCTGCATTTGGATACCAAGTCATTGCTGGCTGCACCCCCACCCCCACCGAGCCTCCTGTATTGCTGCTCTGAACACCTCCCCGAGGACAGTGTGGCAGGAACTTGGGGGGTGGGGCAGGGGGAGCTCCTCCCCAAATCTGTAGAGTGGAGCAGCTGGCTCTCTGGAACCAGCCTCAGAGCCTCCAGCTCACAGTACTGCTGGAGGACAGGAGCCACACCTGCCTTTCTCCCTGAGCACAGCCCTGCATCAGCTCAAGGAAGGAGGGCCACCCCACTCAGGTGGGAGAACTCCCCACTCTGCTGCCTACTCCATGGGGAGGGGATTGTTGTGCCCTTGGAATGGCCTCAGGGAGTAGAGGAGGCCCCATAACTGGCTTGGTAGGGCAGGCCTTGGCAGGAGGGAACCAGGAATTAGCTAGCCCAGCTGGTATGGCTGCTGGCTGAAGGCAACAGAACTGGCGAGGGCTGGTAGGAGCTGTGTGAGACTAGCCCAGCCCGCTCCCTGACAGTGCTGTGTGGTGCTGCATGGCAGAACCTGGCTGAATCCTCAGGCCCACCTGTGCTCTGGAAGAACGGCCAAGAGCGCTCAGGCCCCAGGGAGAAGGGGAGGGAGAACGCTGTGTTGCTCCAGCCCGGGATGGCTGACTCAGAAAGCAAGCCTGCCCCAGGCCTCTAGCTCAGGGGGACGCGGGGGAGTGAGCTGTGCGGCTGGAGTGCTTTCTCTGTCTGCTCCTGTTCCTTGCTTGCTGAGGGCTCGGTGACCTGACAGAAGCATTCCCTTACCAGCCCAGCCTCCCAGGGAGCAGGAGCCTCATTTCGAATGAGAGAAAGGAGTAGAGGGAAGGAGCATGCGATTCTTGCGATTTCCCCATTAGCATGACCTGCCCTTTGGGGAAGGCGGGGTCTGCTCAGGGCACTGGGCGGATCAAAGAGCTGCTTCCCCTGCCTCCATCCCCATCAACACTCTGCGGCAGGAGGGTTCACAGCTCCCAAGGGGCACTGGCCCCCGGACAGCTGATGTCTCTCAGGGAGGGCTGGGGAGTCCCAGGGCCACAGAAGAGGCTGGCTGTTCAGACCTTCACTTCATCATCCTCTTCCTCCTCATCGGCGTACTCAAAGGAGTTGCTGCGGCCCTCCCCAGCCGTGGCCTCCCCCTCCCGCACAGCTGAGAGCGCAGCCTCCTCTTCCTCCTCCTCGCTATGACTCCACCTAGCCTCGTCCGCCTGCCACGAGCTGACAGCCGGGCTCTCCCGGGGCCCCTCCTCCTCTTCCTCCAGGCTGCCATGTGCACCTCTCGCGCTGTAGTGGTGAGCCAGGACCTGGGCAGCCTGGTGGAACTCTCCTGCCTCCATGCTGCAGTCATTCCAGTGCCCCTGCCACAGACTGTCTTTCGGGAGCGCCCCCAGCTCCTCAGCGGGTGCTGAGCCCCATGCAAGGCTCTGGTGCCCGCTGCCAGCATAGGCAGGCCCCTCCTCAGCATGCTGTAGGGCATGAGCATCTCCATTGGCATGCACCAAGTGTCCCAATGGGGTGCTAGTCCCCTGCCTGGAGTGGCCCCAGAGGCTTTCTGCCATGTCGCCCTCTATATACCTGGCATTGGGTGTCCCTGATCCCCGAGGGACCCCGGCCTCAACCCACTCGCCATGCAGGGCAAGGGGCGATGCAGCCTGGCCGCCAGCCAGGGCCCTGGCATCCTCCCTCTTGTCACTGCTGTCCATGGCTTCTGTGAAGCTGATGACCTGGAGGAGCTCGCTCATGAGGGAGGGCCCAAGGTCCAGGCGGAAGGACAGCAGGGAGTCCGAGCGCTGGAGCTCTGCTTCTGCGGGGAAGGAGCTCTCCCGGGCCTTCTCTGAGCGCGGGGCACGTGGGATGGTGCAAAACCCGGACTCCAGCCCTGAAAGGACAAGGAGCCTTTTGGTGAGTGGGAAGCCTCTGGCACTGCACAAGAGCCAGGGGGGAGGCAGCAACTGTCACACTGGGTGGGGACGGACTGGCCGGTACTATGGGAGACTGGGACCAGTGACTGTATGTGAACAGGGATAGACAAGTCACACATGTCAGCTGGGCTATACTGGGATCAATCACTCTCCATATGGATCACTTTGCTAGACAGCCTAGGAGTAATTTCACCATCTAGTGCAGAGGCCGGCAACCTTTCAGAAGTGCTGTGCCGAATCTTCATTTATTCCCTCTCATTTAAGGTTTCGCGTGCCGGTCATACATTTTAACGGTGGCCAGGACCTGGGCAGTGTGAGTGCCACTGAAAATCAGCTCGCGTGCCGCCTTCGGCACACGTGCCATAGGTTGCCTACCCGTGATCTAGTAGTGCCTGCTCAGTATTGGGAAAGTCTGGCTTGTACTAGTGAAAACTAGCACCAGTTACACTCCACTGTCACATGACTAGCCGGTGCTAGGGAAGATGGGAATCAGTTCCCCTGTTTAAGGACTGCTCGGTGTCAGACACCCATGGCCCAGCCAAATCAGAAGATAAAAGCACGTGCTGGAACGGGTCTCTGCCAAGAGTTGAGAGGGTGACGTTGAGAGGGTGACGGGTGATCAGCCCTTGGAAACTATTTCCACTGGAATGGCTGTATAACCTGTGACCAGCAGGTGGCAAGATTGCACCATGCCACCTTCGCTGCCTGTCCCTGGCCCAGGCCCAGCCACTCCCACACTGGTCACACTGACCTGAGCATTAGTGCCACGGGAAATGCTGAGCTGGGCCCCTGCGTTGGGAGAACACGGCCTTTGTGCTAAAGAACCCTGCCCCTGGCACCCGCCAGAGCGTCGCTCATAGCCAGGACTGAGGGGCCTGGGCAGGGAGCCAGGGCTGGAACAGGGCAACCGGGAGGAGCATCAGCAGAGCCATTGGGGGCATGGGGGG
>NC_133769.1:100178564-100368997 GCF_003597395.2 Chelonoidis abingdonii
GGGGGGGGCACTGGATAAGTGGGGGGGCTGCAGCCCCAGAAATAATAACAATGCCCAGCTCTTACACAGCACATTTCCTCAGCAGATGATAAAGCATTTTACATCCTCCCCATTTTACAGATGGGGAAACTGAGGCACAGGACAGGGAAGTGACTTGCCCAAGGTCACCCAGCAGGCCAGGGACAGAGCTAGGAAATAGAGCCCAGATCTCCTGACTCCCAATTCGGAGCTTTAACCATTAGGCCACTGCCTCCCACTGGGCTGTGTCTCCAGAGCTGGCTGGCTGGGGGGACATCTCCTGCTGCCTACTCCCAGGAGCAGTGAAGTTCACCTAAATCACACACCCCCCCCCACTCCTTTCTTCACTGTGGGGCTGGAGACGGCCCTTCTGTGTGAACGCCAGCAGCTCAGCCTCTCCCCCGGGTGCTTCCCCTCTACAGTGGATGGACCGTTCCTAGTGGGGCACGCAGGCTCTGTGGCCCATTCGCACCCTGAGGCGGCCTGGGGGACAGTGAGTCCCCCTTGCTGTCTGTGAACAAGTTTCTCTCATAGGAGGTGGCTCGAGACCTGTCCCCCTCCCGACTCATTTCCCACAGGCCACCAATTGGCCATCAGATGGGAACGAACTTGGGTTACTACCACCCCAGCACTGCACTGGAGCTGGTGGATCAGAGGTGAGAAACTATATCCCACCCATAATGGCCTGAGCTCTGCAGGGCCGTTAAAAGGTAAAGTTGAGGGGAAGTGGGTTCGGGGGAGGAACAACTGGGGGCTAAGGGTGTATCTCGGAGAAGGATCATTCTGGGATTCACCGGGACCAGGAACTCGCTTGATCATAGCTCTTAAATAGGCCGGTCCATCCAGAGATGGAGATTGCACAGATGGGGAAACTGAGGCACAGGAGGGGGGGCAGGGACTTGCCCTGGTTTCAGCGACACAGCCGGGAATAGCCCTGACGTCTCCAAAGCCCATGCCCCCACTACAGGACTACTCACCATAAGCATAGTGTGTCTCGGACACGTTGTTTGGAGCGCTCTTGAAGGCGAACTTCCCAGCCGGGCTGCTGCTCCCATAGGTGCCCTCGTTGAGCTGCGGCAGCGACACGGCGTTCTTGATGATGGGTGAGATGTCTGGGGGGGCGGGCGAGGCTTCGGCCTTGTTCCCGCTGCCCCGGTTCCTCAGTGGCGTCCTCCGCATGTGCCGCAGGGTCCGGGCGAAGAAGTTGTTGGCTTTGGCCGTCTCGGTGCCACCGTGGTTGCTGAGGAAGGAGGTGTCCCCGAAGACATCCCCACCACGCCCCACGTGCATGGTGTGCCGAAAGTCCCCCAGCGGCGGGCTGATCATGTCCGGCGTCAGCTCCGATTTCAACCGGCGTTTGCCATGGGAGCCCGACACCCAGCCGAGCACCGGTAGCTTCCCAAGACTCATGTCACACCCCGTTGTTACTCCACACCCTCGCCCCTAGAACACAGGAAACTGGCCTTCAGTGTGAGGGGGCACAAATTCCAGAGGGGTCACAGAGGCTTGTCACGCCCCCAGACTCCGCATCACTCATGCTACCCCCTCCTTTCGGCTGAGTCGTGTCCTGGGCTGGGGCGCTGCTCCCAGGACCAGCCCCTGCTCCCGATCTTTGGAGACGCCTTAGAGCAGCCGGCGGGAGTGTGGGCCTGTCTTTTCTCCAGTTCTGCACTCCTTCTGGATAATTGCTCTCCACAGCACTCATTAAACTGTCCAGGGGAGGCTTTTGCGAACTGGCTCACCCCTGGCAGCTTCTGCTATTGAGTGCAGGCCTCTGGATCCTCATCTCTCCAGGTGGGTGTGGGGAGTCCTGCTTGGCCCTGGGCAGGTAGGACAGCAGGGCTGGGGCGAAGGTATCTCCAAGGAGTCAGTTGTCACCCTGGCGGCTGCCGCTGGAGCTCTCGTGCGGCTGGAAGTAAGCAAAGCTGGGGATTAATGTTAATCCACCATCCTCCGTCTCCCTGCTTCCGCCCCCGCCGCCTGCTAGCGTGGGAGTGGCTGGCAGATGGGGCAGCAGGTCACAGCCGAAGGGGGGGATCTCAGGGCAAACTCCTTGATCCTGATGTATGATGGCCTAAAAATGACAACAACAAAGGTGAAGGCTCAGGCTGAGATTTTCTGACTGTTCTGGCTGCAGGAGTGAGTTATTGGGGTTCTCTGCAGGGTTCCTGCCAGGAATGGGTAATGCCAACGCCTGGGGAGGGACAGGCCAGGTGAAATAAGAATGGACACTCCGGACCTGTGCCCGACCCCACCCCGCGACTGCACTTACCTCTGAACCTGTGCTCAACCCTGAACCTCTGCCTGCCCCTGCATCTGCACCCGCCTTCAAACCTCCGCCCGACCCCAACCCTGCATCTGCACCCACCTTCGAACCTGCACCCACCGCTGCACCTGCCTTCGAACCTGTCTTCGAACCTGCGCCCACCCCTGCGTCTGCATCCGCCTTTGAACCTGCGCCCACCCCTGCATCTGCATCCGCCTTCGAACCTGCGCCCACCCCTGCATCTGCACCCGCCTTCAAACCTGAGCCCGCCCCTTCATCTGCACCCACCTTCGAGCCTGCACCCGACCCCACCCCCAACCCTGCATCTGCACCTGCCTTCGAACCTGCACCCGACCCCACTTCAGCACCTTCCTTTGAATCTGCGCCCTATTCCACCTCTGCTCCCGCATCGGCACCTGCCTTCGAACCTATGCCCGCCCCCACCCCTGCATCTGCACCCGTCTTCAAACCTGTGTCCACCCCCCGCATCTGCACCAGCCTTTGAACCTGCGCCCGACTCCACCCCCGACCCCACTTTGGCACCCTCCTTCGAACCTGCGTCCAACCCCACCTCCGATCCCGCATCAGCACCCACCTTCGAACCTGCGCCTGCCCCCACCCCTGCATCTGCACCCGCTTTCAAACCTGTGCCCGCCCGACCCCTGCATCTTCACCCACCTTTGAACCTGTGCCCGCCCCTGCATCTGCACCCGACCCCACCTCTGAACCTGTACCCACCCCCAACCCTATGCCCTCCCACCCCCGCACCTGCGCCTGCCCTATGTCCGACCCCACTGCTGAACTTGTATCCCCCCAGACCTGTGCCCGAGCCCAACCCATGGGATAGCTAGAAAGGGAAAGAAATACATTAAATATTATGATTACTGGGGAATTCTTTTGCATTTCTATGGCAATTTCTCTCCAAGGTTCACAAAGCACTTCACCAATGCTACCGTATTAAGCATCAGCCCCTGCACCCCCCATCCTGGAGGCAGGGAAACTGAATCACAGAGAGACGATGTGACTTGTCCAAGGTCAGCAAGCCAGCGGCCAAGCTGGGATTGGAAGCCAGCTCTCAGTCTGTGCACAAATAGTCTGTCCCTAAATATTATAGCAATGGGCACGCTGGAAATAAGTAGGCAGACTGTGTCGGTAGGTCAGGTTGTCTCTGGGGTCCTGGTCCCAGGTTAAGCCAAGTTTCTCTCCTAGCAGACTCCCAGTCTTGCTTTCCAGCCCTGAATGGGTCAGGGTAGCTGTTCAGATCAGCTTTGCATTGTGGAGTGTTGCCATTTCAGAATCCCCTGGAGGCTGCTCCACTACAGGCCTCCACTGAGCAGTCCTCTGCCAACATAGCAGGTGAATAATCAATGGGCCAAAGGCTGCTGGCACCTTGGCATGTTCCCCTTGCCCAGGTAAGCTCAGCCCCCGGGCCAGAGGAAGACACCTTGGTTCCTACACTGAAGGGCAGGGCTGGGTCCTTTCTGCAGGATTTGCGACAGAGAGGAGTGAGCCAGACAGGTTGCTGGCCGGGCTGGGGTCTGGAGGCTCTTGGAGGGCTGGGGGTGATTACCTATGGCCCAGCCCCTGAGGTTCTGCCTTGCAGCTGGAGAGCACAGATATGCTCTGTGGCTGTGTGGGCACGGTGCTGGGGGGGGTGATGGCACGGAGGAAGTAGGTAGGGGGAGAAGGAGGAATGCCAGAACAGACTCCAGGAGATCAGTGATAAACCCAGCCAATACCCCCCGCCAGTGGCATTTCCAGTGCTTCTTGTCCCTTGTCCCCAACAGAGCCACCCTTTGTCCTGTCCCCAGCTGCGCTCCCAGCCCATTTCAGCCTCCTGCTCTGTGCTCCCCTCCCTGCCACGTTCCCCTGTGCTGCTGCCTGCAAGTCACCTTGACAGGGAGCAGATGCCAGGGAGGGCTATGCTCCGGGAACGCTGGCCATGAGTCTCCGTCACCACTGGCGCCACGTGTCCTTCGCCACTCCAGCCTTGTTTGCTCACCCAGGGCCCCTCTTATCTGCCAGGGGGTAGAGATAGGCAAATGCAAAACAAAACTCCCCTTGAAATCCACTGCAACCATTGGCTGTTTCCCTGGGGATTGGGGGGCAGGGAGCCTGTTTGCTGGGGTCCTCTAACCCCATGGCTTCCAGGGGCCCGCCTCCTTGCTGATGGAGAAACTGGGGGAGCTCTCCCTTCTCAGCTGAGACCTGCTAGGCGTGTGGTGTGGGGCAGCTTGGGGATCAGCCAGGCCTGGCTACAACGGGGATCCAGGCTTCCCCTCTGGGCTGGGCTCCTACTGGGCTGTGTGAATTCCCCACTGCCTCCAGCTGGGGGGTTGGCTCCCCCCTTCCCCCCGTGAAGACCTCTCCCCCCAGCCACAACTTGCACCTGTTGGACCAGGCAAGAAAAGGAGGGGGGTGGGGAGAGCAGGGGAATTTGCTGGGGGCCCTGCCCGCCCCCTGCAGCCTCGCTGAGCCATCCTGGGGCCAGGAAGAGCCAAGCCCCCTGTGCAGGGAAGGCAGTCGGGTGGTTGAGACGGTTCCCAGCACTCCAGCTCCCCTGGCCTTGGGCCAGGCTCAGAGAACAGGGAGAGGGGATGAGCTGTGCCCCTGCATTCCCCCTCCCCCCCAGGAGTCTCCCTCTCCTTGGGGCACATGGGGGCCAGATGCTCAAGGCTACAGTGGAGTCAGATCAGAAAGAAGAGGGGAAGGGGGCAGGAGAAAGGTGGTGTTCAGCAAAAGGCCGATTTGGGCTGGGGGTTGTGGGCCCATTCCCTGCTTGGCAAGATCCTTGGAGGAGGAGGCGGGTACTTTTCTCCCCTTCGTTCTTTCCCTCACTATCACAAAAATGACTAGCCCACAACCACAGTCTGGATTTCAGCAGCCCACCCGCCTCTAGCTGGCACTGCCCTCCTCTGCAATGCCAAACCCAGGCTGCAGGGCAGGCCTTCTGTCGCCGGCCTGTCCCTGTCACCCCTTTCCTTCTTGCCTGTCAGCCCCCGCTGGTTTGTGGCCGCCCAAAATCAACAGAGGCGCTCAGAACCCTGCCTTCCCACCTGGTCTCTCTCGTTTGCAGCTCCACTCCAGTTATTCTTTCATCCAAGTGAAACTCGTGATTCTCTGAGCAAAGGGTCAGCCAGGGCATGCGTTCTATTCCTCCTACTGTGTCTGTGTTACAGCCCATCACTGCAACGGCTGGGCCCTTTCCCTCTACAACAGCTCCCCTTCTCCTTAATCCTCCCCGCCTCTCCCCTTTCCCCAGGGGGCCCCAAAAGGCAAGCCACACTCAGACTGCCAACATCTCTCCAGCCTCCCCGCTCCCTGACTTCAGCTGGTTTCCACTGATTTGTCTCCACTGGGATGGGAGGAAAGCAGAGAGGGGAAAAGTGATCCAGACGAGCAGGACTGCCAAACGCAGACTCCCCCACCACATGCCCGCCCCCAGGGCGTAAAGGCCCAGGAGAGAGAGGAGATGTCCAGGGTGGTCTGAGGAACATCGGGATGGGGAGGAGCGAAGGGAAATTTGGGCTGGAAACTGGGAGAACATTCCTAGCTGGGAGGGTCTATCAAGCTGTGGAAGAGTCTCCCAGAGGAAACAACAGCCCCATTGCTTGGATCATGTAAAACCAGACTGAAGCGTGCTATAGGGGATGCTATAGGGGACAGTCTGGTGCTGAATGGCCTAGACAGGACCATCTCCAGCTCCTCTGAGCCAGGAGAAATGCAGACTGCGTGTGCTAGAATAAAGCACCGCTGAGCTCCTGGGCCGCCTGCTGCTATATATATAGGTAGATCATGTAGGGGTTTTTCGGAACAGACCCGCATTGAGGCTGAGGCTCAAATTCCGAATGCAGCACTTTTTGCCCCCCCAACCCCTGAAAACAAAACTACTCCTTTTCCTGGTAGGAAAAAAAAGTCTCTCTCAGACCCTGCAGGAATGGGTGGTCACAGTTTAGCGCAGGAAGGCAGAGGGAACCCTACAACCCTCCCAGCTCTCCTGCTGCCTCAGTCCCCCTTCTTCCCCCTCTTCTTCTGCGTCCCTCCCTCCACCCCCCATCCTCTCTCTTCTGCCATATCCCCCTTCCTCTCCTCCCCCTCCTTTCACATTCCCCTCTTCCCTTCCCCTTCTTCTGCCATATTTCCCTTTCCCCCATTCCCTACGCCCTCCTTCAAACCCCTGGTTCTCCAACACCCCACCACACGCGCCTTCCTTCGCTTGCCCTCTGCTCCACTGAACTTTCCCCCAGGCCCACCAAGTTTTAACTTTAGCTTTTACCTTTTTGAAAAAAAAAAAGTTTAAAAAAAGAAAAGTTCTCCGAGGTTTCAAACGTTCCCTGTGGCTCTTGGTGAAGTGCTGCCGCTCCCAGGGGAGGTGACCCCCTTTTCCCACTGCTTGGGGGCTGGCTCCTCAGCAGTCTCCCCCTTCTCTGCGCTGTTCCTTGGCTGCTGTGCAGCAGTGCTACTGCCAGTGGAGGGAGGGAGAAGGGAATGGGGAGGGGATGTGGGAGCGGTGGGTGGGGTGTCCACATTTACTGACCAATCCCCAGCTGTCTGGGAAAGGAGGCCAGAGGAAAACAGGGAGTTAGTCCAACTGTCCAGGAGAAAAGATTGCAGGAGCTCCTGTTCTGCCCCCTCCCTCCCCATTACCCCTTGTGCCTGGGTTGGCAGCATCTCACCCTCATCAAGAGAGCAGCCTCAGAGAATGCCTGTGTCTAGCTGAGTCCGTCTATCAGGAAGCCATGGTTGGGCCAGAGGTCCCTTGCCCCAGCCTGTGTGTGCTGTGTGACAGCACTGCCCACAGGTGACTGGGTGTGGCCAGCAAGGCTAAGAATTGCCGTGTGATGCACACCTCACTAAGAACATGTCTGAGAGTGTCCTAGTCCTTGAGAACGCTGAGATTCACCTCCCTCACTATACTTTTACTCCAGGATTGCCCCTGCCACACACATCCCTGTTTTACCAGCAAGGGATGAGGAGAGCTCCGGCTGGCTGGGAGGGAGGGTCCCATTAGTAGAACTGAGCAGGGTCTCTGGGTAGGGTTGGAAGGAAGGTCTTCCTAGCGGCGCTGATCAGGGTGGGGATGGAGGGTTTCACTGGCAGCACTGTGTAGGGTCAGGAAAGATGGTGTTACGGAGCAGGATGTAGGCAATCTTGCCTAGTAGTCAGAGCAGGAGTCCAGGTTGGGAAACAAAGCCAAGAATCTGCACAAGAGTCACCTGCGGTTACCAAAGCTGGGGTCAAGTCAGCGTTGGGTCAGATGTCAGAGCTAGGACTGGTAACTGATGGCTGGAGGTGAGGCATAAGGGAGGAGAGACAGGGATCAAGCCCAGAGCAGGAGCACAGTGGGAACAGTAGCAAAGGCAGGAGCCGTGCAGGAATCAGGAACAGGGTTGGATGCAAGAGGCAGGCACAAATAGGGTCCAATGTTGCCACAACAGGAAATCACCTTGTCACGCAAACAAATTTCCTGTGTCTCCTTCTGGCTTAAAAGGTGTGGTTGGACCAATTGATGGAACCAGGGGATCCTCCAGTCAGGGCCCCTGTGGCTGGTGCCTTGGCTGAGGCTATAGTCCTACTAGCTTCTCAATCCACCAGGTTTTGACAGACCGTGGGAGGCCAGGACGTGGCAGCTGTCTGGAGTGGCCCAGGCTTGAGTTCAAGACCTGGGACATCACAGAGGGTCTCATTAGTGGCCCTGTGCAGGGTAAGGCTGGAGGGTCTCATTGGTGGTGGCACTGTGTAGGGTAGGGATGGAGGATCCTATTGGGGGTACTGCATACGGTTTCTGCACCTGTAGAGATCATCTCCATGGTATTGCCAGGGGTTTGTCCCTTTACAGGAGTGTAGTGAAAAATCCTGCAGGAGGGAATGTTGCATTAATGGCATCATGAGGGGAGTCTCCTGGGAGAGGTGGGGCGGAGTGTCTGGTTGATAGGAGGTACAAAGTAGAGGTGGGATGAGATCCTGTGGCTCTGTGTGGGAGCTCTGGGCCAGAATGGAATGGAAGGTCCCACTGGTGGCACAATGTGGGGTCTTTAGGTAGAGGAGGGGAGATGGGGCTCTCTGGCACTGAGTAGGACAGGCATGAAAAAATTGTTACACAGCTGCTAGCCAGAGGGAGAAATGGAAGATGGGAATGAAGCTCAGACCCTTGGCATCTCCACCTGGGTGCTGCTGAGATTATGCCAGGCAGGGCCAGCTCCAGGCACCAGCTCAGCAAGCAGGTGCTTCGGGCGGCCAAGGGGAAGGGGCAGCACACTGGGCTCTTTGGCGGCAGGTCCCTCGATCCCTCTCGGAGGGAAGGACCTGCTGCTGAATTATCACCGAAGAAGAAAGTGACGTGATGGAGGTGCTGTCAATCACGATTGTGGCTTTTTTTTTTTTTACCGCTTGGGGTGCCAGGCTGCTGTCCCTGGACTCTGCTTAGGAAACTCCATCTTTGATATGGGCCTCTGTCTACAAAGTGTCTGATCAGTTTGAAGCTCTTCCCTCTTCTAGCTCTTGGTAGGGGAAGATGTCTATCTCTTTTACACCCTCCAGAGCCTCTGCTGCTACCACTTTTCCACCCCTTCCCGGGCCTCTGCTCTTTGGTTCCCCTTTCCACATGACTAGCTCCAATGCATGAGTAGCTAGTGCTGCTTGGGGAAGTTAGAGGAGCTGTGTCACCTTCCAGAGTCTGCACACTGTTCAGAATGCCTCTACAGGTGCTCTGAATTTTTCCAAGCAGCAGCAAGAAATTGATAGGATTCTGGGGAGTTTCACTGTTATGGCTGGTTTCTGATGAAGTTTGGATAGGCTACTTGTGGCCCCATGTAATATTGTGGGCTAGGGATTGTCATAAGTAGATAGGTAAGGGTTAATTTTCTTTTACCTGTAAACGGTGAACAAAGGGGGAACCAAACACCTGACCAGAGGACCAATCAGAGACCTGGATTTTTTTTAAAGTCTGGGAGGGAACTGGAAACTCGGGGTCTTTTTGTTTTTCCTCGGCTGTGAGTAAACAAGCTCTTCTAACTCCATCTTCTCTCAAATATTCTACTATCAAGTGTGAGTACAAAGGAACCAAAGTAATCGGCTGTGATGTGCTTTGATTTGTATTTACATGGGTGTTGATTTGCTGGACTGGTTTAATTGGGCTATCTTTTAAATCAGACTGTTTATTCCTATTTTCTTATAAGCCATATTCCTGTATTGAGTTTCTTAAAGCAGAGTAGTATATGTAGTTCTTTCTTTTTTTTTTTATATAAAGTTTTCTTTTAAAACTTGTGGAGTTTCTTTTCCTATTGACGCAAAGGGAAAGAAATTTCTGTGCCTGGAGCTCTGTTACATCTGTGACAGGCTAGGGGGGAGGAAAAGTTACGGGGAAAGAAAGAGAGAGAGAATCAACTCTGTTTCTTGTGTTGAGGTTTTTCTCTAGTTACTGCTACAAGACAAAGGGAGGGTGAATCTCTTTGTGTGAGCTTAACTAGGTTGAATGCATAGCGAGGGAAGATTATCCTCGCTGGTTTGTATTCAAGGAGCCTGGTAAGGCATCGCTCCCGGCTAACCCAAGAAAGGGGGGAGATGGGGATGAGATAAGGGAGACCAGGGGCCTGGTCTGTGGGGTCCGCCCAGAGGATAAGTTGGGCGACTGAGGGCTGATAGAGCCAGAATCCTAATCTGGTGGCAGCGAGATCAGAGCCAAGCTGGTAGTGAGCTTGGGGGAGTTCATTGTAAGCACCCAGATTGTGGACGCTAAGGTCCAGATTTGGGACAGACGCTTACCACAGGGATGGGATGGAGAGTCCTACTAATAGCACTGTGTGTGAGTACACGCTCACAGGGCAGCGAGACCTGCGTTACTGGGGGAGGACAGCCTTGGGGCTAAAACACAGTGTGGAGAGTTAGATTCCATTCCTGGCTCTGCAACAGACCTGGGTAAATCAGCCTCAATTTCCCCATCTGTAAAATAAGGATAATTTTTTCTGTCTCATGGGGGTGAGGGGAGATCAGATTCATTAGGGCAACATATTATTAACATGCAAAGCCCGCGTTCCTGGAATACTTATTACTGGCGTAGCAAACCTGCCAGCCCTATAGATTTGAGGGGTAGAAGGTGATGTCTGAAACACCCTTTTCTCCCTGGCAGAGAAGCTGCCCCACTAGAGGAAGCCATCTGAAGTGGGGAGAGGGCAGGATACGCCGTTTCATCAGATCTCATTCATCCCCAGAGGGATCTGGAAATGCTATTCCCTGTCATGGAGCATCCCCTTCAGTCTGCATCTCTCCTATGCTGGAGCACTCAGCCAAAGTTGGCTTTGGCTGGATGGGTACCTCCGCGCCTCCACTGTAGTCTCGAGGGCCCCCCACTCTCCCCAGTGCTGGCTGTGCTGGGGAGCACTGATTCCAGATGAGTGGCAATCATCCCTGCTTGGGAATGCAGAACAAATCTCTTCCAGATGGGGGTGGGGGCAACACTCTCCACAGGGAGGGGCTGCAAGGAGTCCACTCTCTCTTCCTCCTGCTCTCCGTCCCCTCCCCCACCACACTCTAAGCATCTTTGAGCTCCAGGGCAGCAGGATCCACTATGTTTCCAGGAAAGTGGGTGGAAATCCAGCCAGTGGTTTTGCTGCCAAATCACCTGGAATTGTGATTCTCGTATCCCATCAACTAAGCAGGATTAGGCTGGGGTGCAACTGAGCTAGGAGACCTCCGAGGAACACGCAGGCTGCTGCAACCAGAGGCACTGGCCATTCAGTGGGGTCACTCTGAATCAGAACTGAACCGAGGCCCAGCACAGTGGAAGGGGTGCTGTGGAAAGTGCCTTAAAAGGGAGCCAGGACATTTGATCCTTGGCACAAATACAGGAGTGTTGGCCTGGGTAGCCTCATTCCAAAGTGGGTAATTACTTACTCCATACAGTCCTCTCCCCACCGCTAGCCAGCTGGAAAATGGGGACATAATCCTTCCTTTCCTCTGCCCTTTGTCTGGCTTGCCTGTTTAGACTATAAGCTCTTTGGAGTGGGGACAGTTTCTCACTATGATATGTGCAGCACCTAGCACAATGGAGTCCTGATCACAGCTGGCACCTCCAGGCCATACAAATAAATTATCATATTAATTAATAATTACAAATCAATAGGCATTTCTGCCCTGACTCTCATTGTGATGTCCAAGTGACCGCACAGTTTCAGCTGGAGATGTCATTATTAGCTCTGATTTCTGTGGCATCGAAAGCATGGAGAAAACAAGGAGACACGGTCCCTGCCCCAAGGAGTTTACAATCTAATGCACAGGTGAGGGGTGGGGATGCAATGAAAAGCCAAGTGACTGGGCAGCAGCACTCAGAGTGTGTCTTGCTAGATCCCTGTCTGGTTTTGAGTTTTCGTTGCCCTACGTTTCCTCCCTCTCCTTATGTCTATCATGTCCACGTGCCGAGGGTTTGGTGGAGGTGCTTGTTGCAAGATGGGCTTTGAAGGAGGCCAGGGTGCTGGGCCTGATCAGGAAGGAGATTCCAGTTATTCTTCTCTTCCCTGTCACAGAGAGCTGCTGGGTGCAGGATGGCTGCTGAAGCCCAGCTTAAGGGTAATTACCTTAAGGGTAATGGCTGGGTATGCGCCTGCTCTCCATCCACAGTGCAGTCTGTAAAGTGCTTCGTGCTCCCGGACACTGGAAGGTGCTCTCCAATGGTAGAGGAAAATTCATTCATTAGTGGCCTTTGGCCTCTCTGGGATGCCCCTTGTCTCTCCACCTGGTCTCCTTTCCTCCCTCCATGTCTGGCCAGTGGCCCTTCCCTGACACATGTCTGTGAGCCAAGGAGGGCTGTGGGCGTGTGCCAGGTAGGTGACAGTGGGCGTTGTGACAGTGCTCTCTGCATGGCCAAGGCTGGAGGGGATTTCCCTTCCCTTTCCTGTGAGCGATGCCCTATCTTTGGCCTTGCTGCTCTCGTTGGCTGCTTTGCGGGCAGGCCATGCTGGGGGCTCCAGGGCTCCATCCACACACAAGCAGAGTGCGGTCTCCGAGCACTTGGTCCCTGCACAGTTATTTGGGAGGGAGGAAGAGAGATGGTGGGGGCAGGGGCAGGCGTCTGGTTCAGCACACGAGAAGCAGATATCCTGTTGCTGCCCAGGCTCCTTGGCTCATGTTTCCTCATTAACTGGGAGCGCCGTTCATTTGCGGGCGACTTCCAGATGTTTCCATTCTCCTCACAAAGCGGCTGTGAGGTCGCATACCACACGGTCTGGGAATAACTGCAGGCATCTGGGCAGAGACAGCCCACTGCCACAAGTGGAGCGGAGGGGGCCTTCCTCGCCACACCCTGCCTAGGGTTATCCAGCTTCCTTCTCCCCCGGCCCCCAGGGCCAGTCTGTCAGGCCCGATCCTAAGCCTCTGGCCCTGGGCACTTGCCCCCTCTCTGTGTGTCTCACTGAGTGACAATAGGGCTTTCTTTTGTAGGGGGGGGAGAAGGTGACTTCTGACCTTCTTCCCCCCACCCCGTCAGCTTCTAGATCACGGTGCCACTGAATAGCAGAAGCTAGAGGGATTCCAGGGCTTTATTCCCCCATCTTCCTCTTCCCAGTGATCAGAGTTTTTGGACACGTTCCTTTTGTGGCCAGGGGGTTAGTGGGGGAGGAGGCGCCTTTCCCCTGGGAGTTGGGGAGAGATGCCGAGAGCTCAGGCATCACTGTCTGCCAGATGCCAGGGGAGGGCTGAGTTCCCAGGCTCTCTCTCTCACTGTCCCCTCCCTCCCGCCAACTTTTATATCTCTGTCTCTTCCTCTCCCACCTGTCCTTCTTGCTTCCTACCAGCCCCGGTTGCATGGCAGAGGGAATGCGCTGCAATGCTGGTGTGCCTGCTGTGGGGGCTGGGCATGGGTGTGGTGAGGGCAGAGGTGGGCTGAGAGGGCTGGGGGGAGTGGGGTGCAGAGGAAGGGGCAATGGAAAGCCCTGGGCAGGGCCACTCTCTGCTTGCCCCCTCTAGAAGGGAGGTTGGGGTTGTGTCCATGGGGTGAGGGGCTGTTCTATAAACTAGAGACAGTAAGTGGAGATCAGGAACAGCTGCCGGGGGCCCGGAAACGCCTCTGGAATTCCAGGCGCCAGGAAAGGATTTTTTTTCTTCGTCTTCTTCTCACCCCCCCCCCCCCCCCGATCCCTCTTAATTCTCCAGTTCCTGTTCACAGGCCCTTTGGGGGCCAGGAGGGGCAGAGGGGGCTCAGATATCAGCTTTCTTTCCTGCAGGAGCCTGTGTAGCAACAGAGCAAGGGTGGGGGGACACTTCTGGGTCCACTTCTCCTCCCCCAAATGCATTCCCTGGGCAGAAGATTGGGGCGGGGGTTGCACATCTGCAGGAGTTTAAAGTCTGTCTGTGCTGGCGGGAGGAGGGCGGTGGGGGGACAGCTAGGGGGCGGGCATGGGTAGACTGCAAGGATAGGGGAGATAGGGAGAGAATGCCCTCGGGGGGAATGGGGAGATTAAGGGGTGGATGAGAATGGGAAAAGGAGACTGCCTGGGAGTGGAGAGGAAGGGGGAAAAGGGGAGACCGGACTGGAAGACTGGAGGAGAGGAGAGAGGTAGTGAAAGGGAGGTAGACTGTGGGGAGAGTGCTAGAAGGGAAGGTTTGGAGTTGGCAGCGCACGCCTGTAGGTAAGGCAGTGAGATGGAGGGGGAAGATGTGTGCGGGGACAGGCAGGGGAGCGGAAGGGCAGGAGGCAGGAGAGGCTGGGAGGCAGGCAGCTACGGGGGGCTGGACAGCTATTTTATCCTAATTGCTCTGCCTGTCCCTCCTGCTTGGGTATTTTTGGCGTGGGGAAGGGAGGAGGCAGCTAAAGATAGGGGTCTCCCCATCTACCCCCCAAGGTGGCGTCTGCCTGCCTGTGGGGATGCTGCGGGGTCTGGAGGAGAGGAGCAGGCTGGGTCTCCTCCCCAAACTGTCTGGCTCTGCCTTTGTTTGTGTCTCAGGCCTATGAGGACAGGAAGAGGCCGTGAGGCTGGGAAACAATGGCTCATTCTCCTGCAGTCGGTAGCTGCAGAGCAGCGATAGGGATGCGGGCGGGCGGCCAGCAGGCAGGCACTGCCTTTGACTGCCTCTCTGGTGGGCGGACACGGGCTGCGGTAGGGGGAAGGAGGGCTGAACGAACAGCTGCCCTGGGGCCTTGTGCAAAGCTGCACCGAACCCAGCCACCCCCAAGGGGCACCCCCAAACCAGACAGAGTTCTGGGAGGGCCAAACAGCTCGTTATGACATACAGGGCCAGTGGGTGGTGCCCAAGAAAGTGCCTCAAGCGGGGCCGTAGCACATGGTGCCCCTTTCCCTGCACCTGCAGAAGGTGGGAAATGTAGCGAGAGGTGGGAGAGGGAGCTCTCCTATGGGAACGGACTCAACAGGACTGTCTGTAAGGGGATGATAGAGCCTTTTCCCCAAACTATGTGCCCCCTAGTGCTGTTAAGAAGACCATTCCAGTCTGTGTAGACTCAGAGCTGATGACTCCACTCCCCTTGAGCTCTCCTGCACGCAACATCTACTGAGCGTGCCCCTGGCTGGAGCCATAGGCAAGTGTCCGCTGTTCTCTTCTGCTGAGCAGTGGCTCAGGTTCTTCTCCCTCCGACACAGCCTGGTCGGACTGCCCCCTGGGGAGGGCAGGGGGGTGGATGGCACGGTACATTCTCTTAACACCCAGTCCTGGGGACTCCTCTCCCCATGTGCACCCTAACCCCGACTTGTGGCAGAGTCTCTCCCAGAATCCTGCTCAGCATTTCCTTCTGGGCCTCACTGGGGTCCCCCGAGCTGGGCTGTGCCAGGTCAGATCCCAGAGGCCTTAGCTGGAATGGCCTAAATGGCCCCCGCCCTGGCAGGAGTGCGCACCATATGTCCTTGGCAGCTCCCTTCAGGGCCTGACCTCATGAGGTTAAAAGGGTGCAGGGCTAATGCCTGAGCCTGGAGAGAGGTTTGTAGACTTTGTGCGGGGGGGACCCCTCTCCACTCCTCCATGAGGTCTCTGACTGTGAGGCTGAATGCCTGCCAAAGCGCCTCTTGTTTACTTAGCTGGGAGCTGACACATCCAAGGTCTCTGCTGATTCCAGT
This sequence comes from Chelonoidis abingdonii, assembly GCF_003597395.2. NCBI lineage: Eukaryota > Metazoa > Chordata > Testudines > Testudinidae > Chelonoidis > Chelonoidis abingdonii. The sequence goes on from NC_133769.1 coordinate 100,193,907, forward strand.
TTCCCACGTGCAGCTTGCTGCTGCATTCCTGGAGAGAGTGGGAAGGGGTGGAGAGAGGAATGCAAGGGGGCTTTGATCAGGGACCAACCCATTTGCTTCCTACACCAGACAGCAGGGAGTAGCACCACTCGCCCTGGGGATGGCACAGAGCACTGTGGGAGAGGGGATAGTACCTGTGGAGTGGTACCCTGGACCTGCGGAGCTGGGGGGCTCAACTGAGCCCTGCCTTATGATCTGAAGTTACTACAGCAAGGTGGGTTGGGCTGTGCTTGCTCCTTCCCACTCAGGGCTAGTGCTCTGCACTGCCATGTGAGAGACCCAGATCTCAGTCCAACTCTTGGGGTCCTGGAACTCCTGTGGGCATTCGGCCTGGTGCCCAGGGAATTAACATATCGGGAGACCCAGGTTCCACCCAGTCTTGTGTCTTGCTCCCCAGGGCTGGATCATGCTGTGGGGGCCCAGGCTAGTCTCACTCTGTAGTGGCTTGGCAGGGGCTGGGAAAAGCTGTGTGGGCCAGTACCTTCAGGGACAACGCTCCATGCAGGAGACCCAGCTTCTGGTCCCAGCCCTGAATCCTTTGCCTGCGCCACAGTGCAGCGAGCCAAGGGTTAAAAGTTTTGGTCTGCGAGAGCCAAGGACAATCCAGCTCCAGTTTGGCAGCAGGAGGAAACGAGCCCCTCCCTTGAGGGCACCCTCTGCAGCTCTCCAGGCCCTGCCGTGCACGCCCTCCTCGGCAGCTGCCAGGCCTGGCGCTGGCCCGGACGCCTTTGGTTTTGGGAGGGAACACCACAGAGCTTTTAAAAATAAGCCTGGGAGCAAATGAGGCTCTTTGGAGTCGACTCTGGCCCTGGGGCTGGAGAGGAGCCTTGCGCTTTTGTGCTCCACGCTCTCTTTCACTACGCGTCAGCAACCTCCGTTCCTAAGGCGGAGCACCCAAGCGAGGCTCGGGGCATGCTGCCCCCAGGGCTAGGGACAGCCCTGGCCACATGCACTGGTGTAGGGCCCCCCTTCTGCTCAAGGTCGCTGGGGGTGACAGACGGGCTGGGAGAGCCTGGGGTGACCTCCTTTCTCCCTGCATCTGCCTCACGTAGGCACTTTTACACTGAGACATGCTCTGTGTCGAGAATAAGGGGCTTAGTCTCCCTCTGAAGCAGCCACGGGAAATGCAGAGACTGAAGTCGGGGCAGCCAACAGCCCTCCCCTAGGAGGCCATGCACACAGAATACAGGGACTTGTTTAACTCTGAAGGGGGGTGGGGGAGGCCAGGCTCTTCCTGTTTACGTAACTAACAGACCCCCGCCCCCAAAGAGAGGGAGCCAGGGGAGGAGAGTTCACAGTTCTTGGTCTGTCAGTATGTCTGTGGCTAGAAAGACAGACTGGAGCTTGCATCCCTGGGGTAGGGCTGCAGTCCTGCGCTGCTGAGACTGGGCTTTGATTTGTAAGGCCATGAACCTGACTGTGCCAGGGAGTCTGGGGTTAGATTGCCCAGGGCTGAGCATAGATCCTACTGGGGCAGGGAAGCTGGGGTTAGTTTCCCAGGGGCTGTGGCATAGATCTCACTGCACCAGAGACTGGGGTTAGTTTCCCAGGGGCTGTGGCATAGATCTCACTGCACCAGAGACTGGGGTTAGTTTCCCAGGGGCTGTGGCATAGATCTCACTGCACCAGAGACTGGGGTTAGTTTCCCAGGGGCTGTGGCATAGATCTCACTGCACCAGAGACTGGGGTTAGATTCCCAGGGGCTAAGCATAAATCCTCCCCATGAGGGGAATTTGGGGTTAGATTCTTGGGAGCTAAGGCATAACTGCTGCCACACCGGGGGCTGGGGCTTTGTTTTGTTTGTCTGTGCTGAATGCTATCTTGTCTCTGTTCTTGGCTAGTGTTGGTCTCTGTGGGATGGCCTGGGGGGGTGGATAGATTGGCTCGGGACACAAGAATCAGAAGTGTTGGGAATGGTCAGGAATGTGGGAGAAGAATATTTAAAGGAACTGTACAAATAACAGCGAGTTAGCAATGGGGACACCAAAGCTGAGCCTTTGCGGCCGAGAGAAGAGCTTCAAGAACCCCTGCATTATCTAGGGTCACTTCCCAAGGGCCAGCTGGGAGGGGCCTGGGAAGATGGACGTAAGGGGTGAAATCACTGGTTTATCCCCTTGAAAGATCTAAGCTCCAATTCTGGCTTATGTCAGGAGTGTAATGAGTTTGATGGGTCTCAGTCTAGGGCTCCACAAGTTGCCACACAGTCCTCTGGAGGGGCCTAGAGATAGCAAGGGATGCTGGCCAGGACTGGGTGAGCGTGCACATGCCGAGCCCAAGGCTGGAATAACAAGGGGCTCTGCAGGTCAGGAGTGAGAGGCACTGGTAGACTCTTGCACAACACTAGCCTGCACTTTCTGGCCCTGGCTTTCATGAGCAATCCAAATTCTTCCCTTCGAAGATCAAAGGCTATTGCACCAGCCATTGCTTGCCACAGCCTTTCCCCTTTTTGCCTACAGCTCCATGAACTCCCCATGCCACTTAGCAGCAAGCCAGCCAACATCCCTGCGGGACACCCCCTCCTCCCGTCCTGTCTGAGTGCATAGCAGAGTGAGGGTGACACCACCCTGTGGCTCAGTGGTGGCAGTGCAGATGTTTATTGTGTAGGCTCCCTTTGATCTCTTCAGAGAGAGCAGACTGGGGTCCGCCCCATGGCTAATTGCAGACAGCGCCTTACATCCTAGGCAGGAGATTTGGCTTCTTTGTCATGGATAGTTTGAGCTCTGGCACAATGTCATGGATAGTTTGAGCTCTGGCACAAAGAGGGCAGGTCGCTCTCCCCTTTGTGCCTTTCCGTGTGTGCCATAGCGGAGTCTTGATACTCCTGCCCTCCCCTGAAGCTGCATCTCCCATCTCTCTAGGGTGATGTGCAAAAACATAGCCCATGCTACAGGGAGGTGGGGGATGGGGGTCACATGGGTGAGAGTTCAGTTGGGGAGTCAGCAAGGTACATTTGAGAGGGTTGGGCAGCTTTGAGAGAGTGGACAGGTGCCTGCTCCTTCCTCTTCTCCTGTAGCAGCACAGCAGGGCTAGGTGTGTCTCTGACGTGGGTTTACCAGCCTCACTGCTCAGACCTTGGGCTTGCAGCCCTATACTCTTGAGGGAAACATGCTCTAGGTTGTAATGGGCATGTATCCCGTCCTCTTCTGGAAGGGCTGCCTGACCTGCTCAGGTGCTGTGATCAGGTCACCCTCTAGTGGCTGCAACTTGTGGCAGCTATAGCCTCTGCTGTGACTACAGTTAACAGATACTGTCCTGCTAGACACCTGTGTGTCCTGGGAGCAGGACATCAGGAGCAGTGTCTCCTCTTCAGATCACAAGACCAGGGGATAACTGTGGGATCTTCAGTGGCCCCACGTGTACATTTAGCAAGATACATTTCCCAGCTGCAGAACTTATATGAGCAATTTCCTCTTTCAGCAAATTGAATTTTTTTTTGTTAACACCGTGACACTCGAGCAAGATTTGGGTGCATTTATACGAGGGCTTTGTGCAACCGGTGGTTCCAGGTCCACCACCAATCTCAAAACGGCACCAGCGGGTCATGAACTTGTCTTGAGTGGCCACAAGCAGGAGTTTGCATTAGAGGGACTGACAAAAACTTTGGGAGCCAGACCTCCAAAAGCTGAGAACTGACACACCATGAGGAGGGTGAGTTACCGGTTATCTTCTCTATTCGTACTTGCACCTCCATTGGGGCTCAGATCTCAGCTATTAAGTTAGGCTGAGGCTTGAGCTGTACTCAGATGAAACTCCACCAAATAAAACCTAGCTATCTTCAGGCAGTGGTGTCAGTTGCTCAGTGCTCTTCCCTCACACTAGGTATTGACCCAGTGCCCGAGCAGAGCCTTGAAATGGGGAGATGCTATTCTGCTGCAGGTGCTGTATTTCAGCCAAGATGGAAAGCTGACACTCTGCCTGCTGAAGTCAAGGGGAAGAAGGAAGGCACTGTGCCTTGGAAAAAATATTTACAGGCCTGAATGTAAGGCCTAAAGACACTAGAAGTGATGGGACTTAGCTTGAGTGGAGGCCTGAGGGACCAAAACAACTGAAAGGTGTTGGTGGCTGGGTGGAGTTCAGGAAGACCAAGGAGAAATGAAAGCAGAGGTGCTGCGCTGCCCTACTGTGTTGTAAGGAGGTGCTCGAGACCAGAGAGTTTTGTAACACACACTTATTAATCAAATCTATCAGAATATATTCTTTCTTCACCTCTAGTTTGCCTGCCTGTTATGAGCTGGGCATATCACCTCTTGTACTCTGTCTTACCTTCAGTTTGCAGGCTGGAGACCTGACTTGACCTTCCTGCAGTCCCACTCTGCTGCTGCTGCTGCTGTGAGCAAGAGGCTGTACCCTCCTAAAAGGTCCAGAGATTACATCGGAGGCCACCCACCATCCAGCAATGAGCTAGAGAGCCAAGGCTGATTTCTCTGTGTATGGACTAGTGACCACAGTGTATCCCTCTCATTCATCCTCCCAGTGTGGCTTTCAGACTCCCTCCCTCTGGATATGGGTCAGATATGTGCCTTTCTCCCATTCATTCTACATGGATTGGCTGCAGACACCAGAGAACCCTATTCCGAGAGATAGGCCTTTCTTAGTTCCCATGGAGGAGAGATAGGAGCCAGCTTCTGTAGAACATCCCTTTTCATCTGTAGCTAATGGACCAGATCCTCAGCTGGTGTGAATCAGAGTAGCTCCATTGAAATCAATGATAGGAAACCTATCTAAAGTTGTTGGACTAGTAATGATATTCCTGTATCTATTAGGAGGGTTACGGGCATCAGAGTTTAGGTTGGGGAACCTTAGCTGTGAATGTTCTCAAAGATTTGTATTTTGTAACTACAATGTTCTATGGCGATATTATTTTAATGGCATTAATATTCATTTACCCACAACCTTAAATCTATCTCAAAGTTGTTTTCTGGGGGGAGAAATTACAAACTACATTTGTATGTCTGTCTTTCCATAATGTTGCGTACCACTGCCTGGAACATCCGGTTTGCGCAAGTTGATGTGGCCATGTTACCCTCTGGTGGCTGTCGCCTGCAACAGAAGACTACTACTACACAAGCATGAATGTTTGAGGGGATACTGCTTGTAGTAGGGATTACAAACCCCACACAGACCAGCACCTTCCCTGTTTATAGGCAACCAGGCTGACCATACCTCAGCACAGCTGCCAGAACCGCCATTTATGGAGACAAGCACCCTCAGCTAGGACCAATAAGGAGAACAAGCCCAGCTATAAAAGGAGGAGAACTGAACAAGGAAGGAAGGCAGAAAGGAAAGACTGGGACGATAGTGTGGAAGCAGCCCCATGTCAGGCTATCTCCAGGGAGCCAATAGGGAGGTGGATTGCAAACCCTGGAATTGAAGGTCGGATTGATTTGTTTTATGTTAAGTTGATTGACTGGGCTGATTTGACCTGTCTAGAGGAAAGCTGGTTAGATGAAAGTTGGGCTATAAAAAGGAACTGTACACAGAACAGTTGACAATGCTACTATGTTAATAATGTGTGGAAATGTCATCTTTGATCTGTTGCAGTCTGCAGTTAGCGTGCAATCTGGATTTGTGCTACATTCTACGGGCTTGATTTGCTGTCACTTTGCTTGTTATGCAGTTGTGTGTGTGTGTGTGTGTGTGTATGTATATTGTTTTAATGGCATTAATATATATATAATGAGAGATTCTGTAGCCCAGTGGTCAGGGCACCCCCATAGGAGACCTGGCATCCAGTGCCCCTACTCCAATCATTCTCTTAATAGTTATCCACAGTCAGGGGTGAAAGTAACTTAAAGGACTTACCAGTACTCTAGAGTCCTGAGCAGAGGTCGTGGCCTCAACTGGAAGAGGTGGGCCCTTTAACTACCTGGGCTCTTTAAATCGCTGCTGGAGCCCTACTGCCACTGTTCCGGGGTGCTGGCAGCGGGGCTTGGGCAGCGCTTTCAAGGGCCTGGGGCTCCGGCCGCTGTGGGGAGCCTCAGGCCCTTTAAAGCACTGCCCGAGCCCCGCTGCCGGAGCCCCAGGGTAGCCCGGGGCTCCCCGCACCGAGCCCTTTAAATCACCCCTGGAGCCCTGCTGCTGCTGCTAACCCAGGGCTCTGGCAGCGGGGCTTGGGAGGTGATTTAAAGGGCCTGGGGCTCCGGCCATTGCAGGAAGTCCCGGGCCCTTTAAATCGCCAGCCTGGGGAAGCCAGTCCAGTCCGGCTCAGCATACTGGCTCTTGCTGGTACACCATACCATACCGTAACGGCTTACTTTCACCTCTGTCCACAGTGCAACAGCTTCACCAGGACTCACTGAGGGAACCCTTACATCAGAATATCCCATAGCTCTGGGTAGAGCCCACACCTGAGAGACGAGAGACTCATGATCAAACCCTTACCCCCTCCCTCCATCAGGCAGAGAGGGAACTTGGGTCTTCCCCATCCCAGATGAGTGCTCTACCCAATAGGCTAAAAGTTATAAAGTGGGCATTGGCTCACTTCCTTCTCTCGCCGTTTTGCATGGAGCAAGGCAGGCACTTAACCCATTCCTGCAAGGAACAGCTTAGGTGCCTACACCACCTGACTCCAGGTGGCAGGTTCCCACTTGTGGACTGTGAGTGAGGCATCTCCCCACAGCCTGGATTTAGGTGCCTATCTCCAAGAGAGGGTTGGGGCTTAGCACCTCCCGGCTCCTCGGCATCTCCTGTTGGCTAGCTTGGGCAGCTCCCCACCTAACATGCTGACTATTTTGTGGATCACATTCTAGGCACCTGTCTCTCCCCATTCATTGTAGAAGAAACCTGATGTCTAACTCAGGCTTTGTGGATTGCAGTGTTGTTCCTTGAATTTTCTAGATGACTAAAAGTCAGGCGCCGCCATGCTCAGCGCTGCAGCGGCTGTTCCTTTGTGGATCTGGGCCTTAAGTTCGTTCGGGTCTGTAAAGTACTATTTATGCAGTACCCCCATGAGGTGGTACGATTAGCCTCCTTTCACACCAGGAGAACTGAGGCGTGGAGGTTTAGGCCAAAATGGTCGTGCCAATTAATTTTGGGTGCCCAATTTGAAATGCCTAGGGCCTGATTATTCAGGGCCAGGCCCGCCGATGGGGAGGGGGCAATTGCTCAGGGGCCCTCGGCTGCTGCTGTGGTAGCGGCAGCCAGGAGCCCCAGGCCCTTTTAAATTTCCTGGGTGGGCCACAGGGCTCTTAGGCGTGTGCAACTGCTCGGGGCCCGGGCCCCACACTTTGAGGGGCCCTGTGGGCTGGCGCTAGGTTGGTCCCAGAAGTGATGGATTCGTCACTTCCACCCCGGGCCCTGCCCCCCGAAGGATGACCCTGGTCCTGGGGCCCGGAATTCCTGTCAGTGGGCCTGTTTAGGGTACTTAGCATGTAAAGCACTTTATTCAGAGAGGAACTCCCATTGACTTCTGTGAATGCCCAGCACTTCTGCACATCAGACCCAGGTGTCCCAAGTTGGGTGCCCAGAAAATGAGGAACACACAGCAGCTTCCTGGAAAAATGTTAGTTATGGGACTCACCCTATGTCCCACAGGAATTCAGAGGCAAAAGCAGGGAAATAATCCACATCCCAGGGTGTCACTCAGCTGCCTTAGCCATGAGACTATCCTGCCTCTTCCTGCAGCCCCTGCCTCATTCAATGCACACCTTCCAACCCACACAGCAAATGAGGCAGGGCTCCTATAGACAACAGCCTCCTTCACTACACAGCCCTGATTCATGCCTGGAGCACCATCCATCCTGTGCACTGAATGAGGCAGGGCTCCTAAGGAAAAAACAGTATGTGATCACGTAATTAAAGATTGTTTCATAATGCATAACACACAAAGGGGCCAAATGAAGGTTTCATGGACATCTTCAATTCTGCTATTTCCTAGTGGAGGAGTGCTGGACTTTGCAACCTTCAGGTTCTTTTCCCAGAATGTTTTGGATATAACTTCCTAATTTTGTAACAAAATCTTACAAAAATTTAAAAGCAAAAAATTTCAGGACATGGAACCATACTGACGCTGCACACAGGTCATCTGCGGGGGTGAGTTCTTTAGATCCACAGCACAGTCTTCTTCCACGTGAGCTAATGGAGTAACTAGTAGCGGTGGACAGCTGTTATCTTCTACATGGACCTACCACTAGAAGAGCAGGACGTAGGTGACAACTCACCACCCACTGCGGGCACCACTCATCAGCTCCTCCTCTGCCCCCAGCGCCTCCCACTTGCTGCTGATCTGCTGTTCGGCAGCAGGCAGAAGGCACTGTCTGGGAAGGGGGAGGAGCAGCGGCAGAAAGAGGTGGAGTGAGGGTGGGGCCTGCTTCGGGGAGGGGGCAGAATGGGGCAGGAAGAGGCGGGGTGGGGTGGGGCTCTGGGGGAAGGAGTGGAGTAGAATGGGGGTCAAGCATCCCTGGGGAAATGAGAAAGTCGGTGCCTGTGAGCGTGGAGACAAACACTTTGCCAGTTGTTTTCACAGATGTTTGCTGGACAGCAGAGAATCCTGAGATTTGGGAATGCTAGGTTCTATTCCAGGTTTTGTAGTGAAGTTTTCTCTAGTGGTTACAGACCTTCCCCCCGCCACCTCTCCCTGTCCCCTTCAGCTCCTATCTCCTTCTCCCCAGCTTCTGCCCCGTCTTCTCCTCTTCTGCAACCCCCAATTTGTTCCCCCAGTTCCTTCTCCTTTCCCTCCCCCTTCTGCCCTTCTAGGGTCCTGCTTCTAACCCTTCCCTCCTGCCAACCTGACCACCCTCTACTTCTTCCCTTCCGTACTGCCTGGGAGCACTGAGTGCATAGGGGAGATAGTCTCTCTGCTTTCAGTTCTACCACAGCAGTCCCTGGCAGCTAGGAGGAGTTCTTTCAAGAAAAGTCCTGCTCAGCCCCAGGATGGATGGAACATTGCTTAGTTGCTCTGTGATGATTGTGCCTGTGCCTGTGCAATTCTGTCACATGTAGGAGATATGAGTGGATGGAGCATGCTCCATTGCCCTGTGTGGATGGCTCATGTGCAGTTCACTGGTCATGGGAAAGCTGTGAGGCAATGGAGCACACTCCGTGAGGATGGAATCCTCAGAGAGTTTAGCTGGTAAAACTGAAGTGTCTACTGAGCATGTGCGAACTGAGATTTTTCAGATGCTGATAAATTGGCCAAACGTGGCAGAGTTTTCATAGGGACAATGAAAGGCGCATCTCACATACCAGAACAACTCTTCGGTAAATTTCAAGTTTTTGTTCCAAAGCATGGAGGGGCTAGAGCTTCTCATCCAAATGGATGTAAGAATTTTTTTTTTAATATGGCAAAACAATGTCTTTCCCCCTGACTTCATTTTGGAAATGGCTGGACTGTTTTGGCTGAAACTTTCCCAGAAAATTTGGCTGAATGCATACACCCCAGTGTGGAAAATTTTCACCCCAAATGGTTAAAGTTTGGTAAAGTTATGAGTAAGGCTAAGCTTTTGTCATGGATAATTTTATTAAAAGTCGGTCACAGAACCTTGTGACCTGTCTCTGACTTTTACTAAAAACATCCCTGACAAAATGGGGAGCCCAGCTACGGGGTCCCACACTGCCTGGAGAGGTTGGGCAGCTGCAGGGGCTGCTCCCCCCACATGTGGGGGGTTGGAGTTCCAGAGTTCCTTGGCTTGGAGCTCAGGGTAACTCGCCATCTGTGTCAGCAGGAGCTATGAAGGACCCTGTTGTGGACGAGAGCTGTAGCCTCTGTTGCCTGTGGTGGCCGAGCACTGTGAGCGGTGGGCCCACCATCTGTAGCATTGCCTGTGGCGGCTGGGAACTCTGGGGGGCCTGCAGCCATCGGGAGCTGCAGGGTCACCCTGCTGCAGCAGGCGGCAGGGAGACCCTGCCGCTTCCGGCCTAACAGGACTGAATCCACAGTGGGTACAGGAAGTCACGGATTCCGTCACTTCCACAACCTCAGTGAAAAAACCGTAGCCTTAGTTATGAGCAATTGAAAATCGGGTCTTACAATGGAAAGTGTCAGAATGGAGAGAGGTAAATAGTGGTGTCCCCCAGGGATCTGTACTGGGCCCAGTCCTATTTAACATAATTCATAAATGATCTGGAAAAAGGGGTAAACAGTGAGGTGGCAAAATTTGCAGATGATACAAAACTACTCTAGATAGTTAAGTCCCAGGCAGACAGTGAAGCCACCCACCCGTACGGCACCACTCACCTGTAGGGCGCCTACTTTCCCCTCTTCCAGGTGGGTGCTTGTCCATCCCCTGCCTCTTCCCGCCCCTGGACTGCCCTTGCCCTGCCCCCATTCCACCTCCTTCTCCCAATTCCCTGCCCCTGCCCTGCCTCTTCTCAGCCTCCTCCCCTCTACGCGCTGTGTACCCATTCCTCCCCCCTCCCTCCTGGAAAGCGCTAAACGCAGTCAAACAGCTGTTAGGCAGCGGGACTCACTGGAGTGGGGGAGGAGCGGGGATGTGACGAGCTGGAGAGGGGGAGAAGGAGGCAAGGAGGGGGGAGCTTGGCTGCAATTTTTCCCCATGGGTGCTCCAGCCCTGGAGCACCCAAGGGATCAGTGCTTCCCTCCTGCTCACCTCCTTACCTGAGTATCGAGACAAATGGCGTCCTGATCATACATTGACCAGGATGCGGGACAATGGGTTAAATATTGGGACAGTCCTGATTTTATTGGGACCTTTCGTCACTTGGACTAATCAGTTTGGAATGGTAGTGTCTGACACGCACATTGTGCGGTGTAAATGGCTGCCTGAGGTCCATGACATCCCCCTCAGAAAATCTTTTCATTAAACAGAGAGAGAGAGGCTGACTCTGGCTGGTTCCAGCAGAGTAATTAGCAGCAAGAACTGTCTTTGCATAAGTCAGTCTCAGTTCAGAGCAGCCAGCACTGCTGGTACTTGCTTCTGATTGTTCATGTGCCACTGGCAAATTGATTCCTCTGACTTGAGGCAGCGGAGTGACACCAGCATTGAATGCTGACTGGAGATTACAGGTTAAGTTCTCCCACCTAACAGTGCAGTAGCCAGGCGGTGACTGTCTCTGGGAAGACTGATGTTTGACCCCACTGAGTGAGAATGAGTTAGAGACAAGTTAACTCTTCCTGCATTACCAGAGCTTGGTGGCTGCAGTGCAAATATTGTGTTCTTTTACAGCATGAGAAATAAATCAGGACTCTCAGCATTTCCAGCAGCACGGAGGGCAGACATTGCTGCCAAGTCTGGTGAGCAGAGGAATATTTAAGAACATGCGCAATAAATCAAGTCTTACAAAAGGAGCATTTGACTTAATTGTTTTATCTCATCCTCAGGTCTGCGATGTGCTTGACCTTGAAAATAATGCAGCACCAAAGGCAAAGAAAGGGCTTGTTTGCTAGCGGCTAAGCCCTCTCTTCCCAAGACCAGCCTACATAGCCGAGCTGGGGAGCTGCATGGCGACAAACAGAGGAATGCTTCCCTCGGCAAGACAGAGAACCAGAGTCAAACCCAACAGCTGCTGCTACAGCCTAAATGCTGGGGGAGGCCTCACACCCTCTTCCTTGGAAGAGGATCCAGATAGCTGCAGCTTCTCTGGCCTTGCTCCCACTCACTCTTTGCAGGGCACTGCATGGAGGATGCACCTCCTCCTTTGCCACTCCATCCATGGGAACAGCCTGTGTGGGGCCTTCTGATCTCATGAAAGAGGAGCCAAGGTTCCCTTGCACCTTTTCTCCTACTTTGTGCCTCTGTGGAAAAATAGCATATTTCCTCCCTATTATGGGCTAGATCACTAGTCCTCGGTCCATTCCATTTCCCTGCTCCAGCAGAACAAGGGAAGCAGAAAGCTGTAGTTGCAGGGTGTCATAAACAGATAGCTAAGGGTTAATGTTTCTTTTACCTGTAAAGGGTTAACAAAGGGAACCAAACACCTGACCAGAGGACCAATCAGGAAACTGGATTTTTCAAAGTCAGGGAGGGAATTTTTGGACTCTGGGTCTTTTGTTTGTCTCTCAGCTATAGAAGCTTCTTCTCTATCGGCTTATCTTCTGTTTCTGGAACATTTTGTTTTTAAAAGGTAAACAGTTTGAAAAAAACAATAATAGGCTTTATGTTGTTTTGGTTACTTTAATAGTGGAACTTGCTGAATGTTTCAAATTGAATATCTTTTTTGAATCAGACTGTTATTCCTATTTCTTATAAGCAATAGCCCTGTATTTGTCATCTTGATGCAGAGTTTATATTCTTATGTCTTTTTCTTTCTTTTTCTTTTTATATAAAGTTTCTTTGTAAGACTTGTTTGACGGTTTTCTCTCTGGTAGGTAAGGAACAAGGGAGGAATTCTCCTTTGTTTAGATTCTACGAGGGTAAGCTCGGCAGCACCAGGGAATTTGTGGGAGGGGGAAAGAGAGAAAAATCATCTGTTTCCTGTGTTTGAGTTTGTCTCTTTGGAGAGGGGGACAGGCATTCTTGGTAGGTGTGATGTAAGGAGATTGGCATCAATGCTCTCAATAGCCCAAAGAGGGAAAGTCTGGGTGAGAGAGGGAGGGGGAAGGGAAATGGAGTATTTCCCTTGCCGGTAAGACTCAGAGCTTCTGGGTCTTGCGGGTCTCTCCCAGGAAGGTTTGGGAGACCCAGAGCGCCGGGCCAAAACCCTGGAAATTTTGGATGGTGGCAGCGAGATAAGATCCAAGCTGGTAATTAAGCTTGGAGGTTCATGCTAAGCACCCAGATTTTGGACGCTAAGGTCCAGATTTGGGACAGAGGCTTACGACACAGGGCAGTTAGGGATTCCCTTTGCACCAGTTCGGGGACCCCCACCCTCTGTGTCACTTGCTTCTGGCTCCTCCTGGTGCAAGGGTGTGTTGGTGGTGAGAGGGGGAATGGCAAAATAGGCATAGTTTGACTTCTATATTTGGGGGGGCAGGGCTGGGGGCATTTAACTAGGGCCACGGGGTGGCTAATGTGCAGGAGACACCAGCCGGGGAAGAGGCATCTTGGAATCCTCAGCTGGAAACCAGCCTCGAGGGGCTCCGGGTAGGGCTGGAGCTGCTCCACTCCTGTGTGTGGGTTTCCTGTTGAGTCAGAGCCGGTCCCGGGCTTGGTCACATGGTGCTGCCAGGCCCCATCCCTGCATGGCAGCTGGCAGAGCCGAGCCAGTCAAGTGACCACAGAGGTGAGGCGAGCTGTGAGCTGGCTGTGTGAGCTGCGCCCCCTTCCCCACAGGGAGAGGCAGGAGCAACAGCTGGGTGCTGTGGGGAGGGGCTGCTGCTTTCTGGGAGGAGATGGAGGGTCAGGGAGGGGTCTGCCCGGAGGTGTGTGTGATGTGCTGTTTGGGGGGCAGCTGACCCTTTAAGTTGTGCCCCACCACTATCAATGTATACAGGTTTTTTTTGGGGGGGGGCAATGTCCCCTATGCCCTCCTAATCTTCACACTTGAATGGCAGGAACATTTTATGCTCTGCAGAGCTGCACTTGGCACAACAGCCCCTGGGGCCATTGCAGCTGGAAAGATGTAAAGCAGCCCTGAGGCTGCTCCAAGTTACATGGCTGGCTGACTTGGTCCCTAGCTAGCTCAGGGATCAGGGGAGCGTAAATAACGGTGGCTTTAAGTCACCTTTGCTATCCCCCCTGGGTCCTGAACTTCCTGCAGCTTGGCCAGATTCAAGGCTCTGACCCTTAGGTTTGAATGAAAAGAGGAGGAGGGAAGACAAGGGGGAAGAAACCAATGACCAGTGGGGCTGCCAGACAGATGCAAAAAAGCATCAGTCCTAGAAGGGTGGCACCAGGAGGGATTGAACCCAGCCCTCTTCCTACATAGCATCCCTAGGGCCACAAGCCCTCACCCTGTTGTCCTCCACTGTCAGACTGTGTGGTACCAGTGACCAGGACTAGGAATCACAGGGAGGTCAACCAGCACCTAATTTCAAGGCGGTGACAAGCCCTTATATAGCAGTGCAGGGCATTACCCCATCCACAGCTCTATCGGTGCTTGATTAGTCTCATTACAGTTGGTATGGCAACATCCATTTTTTCCTGTTCTCCTTGTGTGTGTATATCTCTATAGATATATATAGATGTAACCCTTCTGCCCCTCTGAATTTGGCAGCAACAAGGGCCGGGTTCAGTATCCAGGGGTTCTGTTTCAATAACACAATGCCAAACCAGCTCGAGCCCCCACCCAGTGACCATGGGAAAATCTTACACACATCCCCTGGGTGCCTCAAAGAGCAACGTTTCCCCTCTCGCAAGCACAGATCTCGAGTGTAGCAGAAAAAGTTTAATTACTTAGATAAACAACAAAGCACTAATTGGGAAAACACTCAACTAGAGTTCCTAGGACCAAACCTGCCCGAAAGACCACCCAGGAAATTGCGATGTGCCTTTTCCCCTGGGCTTCTTGAGTCCAGCAACCCCCAAAATCCCATTATCCCACCAATCCAAAAGTCTCTGTCCTGGGTCAGTGCAGCCCACAAAGTTCAGAGTCATCTGTAGAGGTCCCTCCCCAGCCTGGGGGTAGAAGGGGCATCTTACGTGGTCCGGGCCAAATGCCCTGCCCTCTCCGTGGGATTCTGCTTCCAACCTTCTCCACGAACTGCTCTGCTTACCAGGCCACATCCATTCTGCTCCTCCAGCCCGTCCTCACAAACTCTTCTACTCCACCAGCGTGTCCCCGTAGTAGCTGCCTGCCAGTTGTCCCTAGCAACTGCTCACGCTCTGCTTGCTCTGTGGCACTACCACCTGTCGCCAACAGCTACTCCAACTCCCTGCCAGTGCTATCCAACAGCTGTCCCGTGATCCGCTCCAGCCGTCCACTCCACCAGCTGCTCTGTTCCACAGTATAGCTTCAGGCTCCCCCACTAGTTAGCACAGTACTCAGTGCTCTCAGCTCAGTAATTTCTGCTCTTTTGTGATTTCAGCTCTTAAAAGGGGAGCCCCAGTGCTAGTGCACCATTAGGCCAAAGTGAGTTCAGCTCAGCAACCTGTATACAGATTCTTAAGGGGGGAAAAAAAATCAATTCTGACATTCCACAGTAGAGAGAGGAGGGGGTGAAATTGGTGCTTCTGGCTCCACAAGGAGACTGCACCACCAGGCACAAATACCTGTCCCTAGCCTTTCTCAATTCACTGGGTTTTGGAACCCATGTCCCTTGTCTAGCAAGTACCACCCAACTGAGGTTGAGTCATTTCTGTCACAAAGCAGTCCCACAGCTCGGCAGTCTGGGATGGGGTAAGCGTGCCTATGCAAATACACTCTCTGAAATTTTTTCCACCAGATGTCAGGGTAGAGCTCATCCTGACTCTGCTTACATAGATATTTATCCTCCTACTGTATTTTACATTCTATGCATCTGATGAAGTGGGTTTTAGCCCACAAAAGCTTATGCCCAAATAAATTTGTTAGTCTCTGAGGTGCCACAAGTACTCCTCATTTTTTAGAGATTCCCCAGGACAAGAAAAAGGCTGCTTTTGTTAGATATGACAGCAATATCTTCAGTGACTGGCCCCGGGCACCCTTTGGCTAGCACCTTTTAGAGACGATGGGTGTTTGCCCGGATGTGGTTAATGATTCTGAGAAAGCAGTTTGCTCACCACCCACTGAGTGCCTGTAACTCATTGACCATCGGAAGCATCCGAGAGATGCCTGGATTCAGCCACTCCCTTGGTAGACCAGGCTTCTGATGCAACCTACTGAGTTTTAAAATACAGCCACTTTCCATCTCCCAGTGACCCCAGGGTCTGGACAGAGCTGATAGCAGCTGCTTCTGCAACCTGACACCGAACACTGTCTCAGTCTCTCTCTCTCTCAAGGGAATGCTACTGGATGTGCAGATCAGGTGCAGCCCACAGGCTCCTGGGAAGCTGCCTGCACGGTGTTTGCCACCGTAAAGCTTGAGCACCCAGACTTGAAAAGGAATGTCAAGTGACGTAAGTGCCAGGACAGGAGGTACGGGCATGCAACAAAGCAACCCACATCCTGCCAGAGAGTCGTTGGGGTGGCTGGCGAGGTGAAGATCACCAAGAGGCTTTGTGGAGGGAGGGCAGGTCAGTGACCGTGCAGCTGCCTGGCTCTGGAGAAAAGGGAGCCCTGAGCTGGAAGTGCTCTCTCTCCAGCCCAGAGGTCAGGTTTACACCCCACTCTCCGCCCACCTGGCCAGATTCTTCTCTCAGAAAGGAATTCACAGCTCGCATTCCTGGGCAGGAAGCAGGGGTGTCAGCACTTGTTTTTGCTCAGGCCTTCTTGCATTCCTGGAGGAAATCTGCCTTGCCACTGTTGCTTGGTCATGCCAGGTGTGTGGTGGGGGTGGTAAGAGAGAGAGGGAGAAGGAAAGAAAGGCAGGAAGCAGAGAGAGGTGAGAAGCAGCTGGCTCCAGTGGTTTGGAACCCTGCTATTTGAGTGATTGCTCTCCTTAGCTGGCACTGTGGCATCGGCCATCAGCTGAGGGACTGATGTGAACAGCCCCCCTGGCTCAAACAGGAGGGAGCCAGCAATTTTCAGTGCTGGGACTCTGGACTCTGCAAATCCCCTTACAGGCCCATGCTTGTCGACCTCCAGGGCATACTGTCTTCCTACCAGGGCTGGGCACAAGCAGCTGTCTGGTAGGGGGTCGAGGTCCCTTTTATTTGGATGAGGGGCGAGTTTGTCTTGTATTAACATTGTATCAGTTTGTAAAGTTGGGAGGGGGATAGGCTGTGACTAGACACTAGTTTGTTGTTTTGCACACTATGCGATCAGAGACTGTGAAAGAGAAGGGGCGGGGAAGGGCCTGGGACACACCTGCTGGGATTTCGATACAATCAGAAACCTGCCTGGGGGAATACAATCCAGACTAGATTCTTGCTGTGTGACACAAATTAGCGTCAGCCAACCAGAGCAGGAGTATGAGTCCCAGATCCCACCCATACTCCATTCCCAGCCCAGATTAGGCACTTGGAAAGGAGACTACTGAGACACAGGGACTCTTGCTGCTCAGATTGGGAAGGCAGAGGGGAATTTACGGGAGCAGAAGTTTGATCCAGCGGTTGGCTCTGGCAGTGTCCTTTTGGCATGATAGGTAAAAGAGCCCTGATGGCCATGGGCAAGTGGCAGGCGAAGGGAGATGTTAGTGTGTGGTGTTCTTGTACTAATCCAATTGAGTGTGTGTGCAGGGGGAGGGTGTGTGTGTGTGTGTGTGAAATCTTCCTCATTTAGGACTTTTAAAGGCAGACTGTACAAACCACTAGCAAATGGACCTATGCCAGGACAAACATGCATTGGCAGGGGTGTGTGTGTGTGGGGTGTGTGTGTGTGTGCTAGATGATTTAATGACTGTTGGCTGGCTGCTTTCTGTGATTCATGGAGTTTATTTCAGGCATCATCACAGCCCTGCCCTGAAGGCACCTCGCCTCTGCCTATGGAGCTGCTCTTCGCTATTTGTGCAGTGGGGAAGACCTTCCTCTCCCAGGTCTGCTGGTTTTGTGTGTGTGTGTGTGTGGGGGGCGATGGGAGACAGGAGAAGGAAATTCAGTCTCTCTGTTCGCTCAGACTAGATAATGTTTTTATAGACACCACGCTGCCCTCCCCTGCCACCTGAAGCAGTTCAGCTCAGCCCTGCCTGGAGGGGGTTATGGAGGACGCGGGGAAAGGGAATTCAGCCTCCAGAACTAGCCTCAGTCTTACTCCTGTGACTGCTTGTCAGGAAACTGGTTGCATATTGAACAGTCGCAGGGCCCCCACTTGGATTTCCTTAGTGAGTGGGTAATTCAAACTCTCAGATCAATTCCCAGGAAGCGGAGTTCGACCCAGCAGCCAAACCAGCAGTGCCAGTGCTTGCCCATTGGGGGCCCTAAGCAGCAATATTTTTGAGTCCCCCCACCCCAATACAAAATCAGGCAAGTTCTTATAATAAAATGGGAATAGGAGGTACCCACGAGCTGCTCAGGGTCATAAGCAATTGCTTAGTTTGCTTATGCCCAGCGCCAGCTCCGCAAACCAGTTTAGGAGCCAGCACACCCTTCAGGGTCTGCTGTTAAATTCCCCTTCTGCACAGTTCTGTCTCCAGACAAATAAATGAATCACAGGTGCAGAATAGAACATTAGTTGCAACAACATTCCCCCCCAGGGCCTTCTAGCTGATAGGAAGACTGCAGGTGATTTGTCTTCTAATTATCCCAAGTGCAACAGGCTAGAGATAATTAGCTTTGTTCTTGCTGGATTAACTCCTACTGAATTCTCAAACTGACACCCTTGCTGTGCTGTTTGCTATCATTTAGCCCCCAGTTTAGCAAAGGATGATTCCATTCTCGCCTTGGGATCCGTAGAGGAGGTGGTGAACTTTGCCTAAGGTGGCATATTGTCTTGGGTGGCCTCTCCTTCACCCTCCATTTTTGATGCCCCAGGTGGGTGATCACTTTTTGATCCTTCTGGACAGTTCTGGTATTTAAGATGATTGATCTGCCATCTGGGCCTGAAGAGCTGATCCCTAGTGCCACTCCATGTCCATGACTCCCCACTGTCACAACACAACTTCTTCCCCCTTCCAGGCCCTGAGAATGCACCAAGACAGGCTGACAGCCCCTCACAGGAGGAGGAGGAGGAGGTGTTGTGGGAGAAGATTGAGAGTGCGCGGCACCAGCTGACCCGATCCTTGAACCCAGCAAAGCTGACCTCCTACCTGCGCCAGTGCCGTGTGATAGACGAGCAGGATGAGGAGGAGGTGCTGAGCTCATGCAGGTTCCCATGCAAAAGCAATCGCACAGGTAGGAGAAACCCGCTGCGACAGATTGCTGTGTGGAGCCCTTCTTTGCCCAAGACACCTCTGCCATTCAGTGGTGAGACCCACCATCACTGCTTCCTACAGTCACTAACCCACCCCACAGCCAGCGCTCCGGCCCTCTTCCCTCCAGCGACTGCCCCCACAGCCAGCGCTCTGGCCCTGTTCCTTCCAGTGACCTCCTCCCACAGCCAGCACTCTTGTTCTGACTGATGCCTACAGCGACCTCCCCCCCTACAGCCAGCGCTCCCGCCCTGTTCCCTACAGTGACTCTCCCCCCACAGCCAGCACTCCTGCCTCATTATCTCCAGCAAGCCCCCCAACAGCCAGCGCTCCTGCCCCATTCCCTACAGTGACTCCCTCCACAGCCAGCGCTCCTGCCCCATTCCACACAGTGATGCCCTCCCCTCTCCAGACAGCACTCCTGCCCCATTCCCTCCAGAGATTCCTCCCATGGCCAGTGCTCACACCGCATTCCCTACAGCAACTCCCCTGCCCTGCAACCCCCCACAACCAATGCTTCCTCCCTGTTCCTCACAGCGAGCCCCCTGCAGCCAGTGCTCCCACCTCGTTCCCTCCAGTGAGCCCCCCACAACCAGCGCTCTTGTTCCGATGCCTACAGTGACTCTCTCCTGCCCCACAGCCAGCACTCCTGCACCTTTCCCTAAAGTGACCCCCCCCAACCAGCACTCCCACCCCGTTCCCTCCTACGACTCCCCCACAGCCAGCGCTCCCAACTTGTTCTCTACAGCAACTCCCCCGCCCCCAGCCAGTGCTCTCGGTTCATTCCCTCCAGCGACTGCCCCCATAGCCAGCGGTTCTGCCCCGTTTCATTCCCTCCAGTGACTGCCCCTATAGCCAGTGGTCCCACCCTGTTCCCTACTGTCCTGATCTTAAAAGTGGGAGAAGCTGGTGAATTCGCTCCTTGGTGCAGTGATGTCATTACACCTGGTTGCTCATGGGTTTAGCAGTGCCTTACTCCTGTGTTGCTCTGTCTCTTTTAGGACACTTGATGGATATCCTTCGATGTCGAGGAAAGCGAGGCTACGAAGCCTTCCTAGAATCCCTGGAATTTTATTACCCAGAGCACTTTACCCAGTTGACAGGGAAGGAGCCAGCACAGCGCTGCTCTATGATCCTAGGTAGAGATGCAGCCCGCTTCTCCCTCCCTAGCTGTGCAGTGGCTTAGAGAAACCTGTGTGTGAGGAACCCAAGCACCCTGAACCCTGGCCTGGGGAGAGCCCTGTGTGTGTGAGGATCCCGGGCACCCTGAGCCCCCAGTCAGGGAGAACCCTGCTTATGTGAGGATCCCGGGGCTCTGAATCCTGGGTCGAAGAGATCCCTGTGTATGTGAGGGACCAGGGCACCCTGAACCCCGTGTCGGGGAGAGCCCAGGGTATGTGAGGAACCACGCACTCTGTACCCTGGCTTGGGAAAAGCCCTGTGTGTACCAGGAACTGCGGCACCCTGAACCCTGGTTTGGGGGTACAGAGTGACTGAGAAGTCTGTGTTCCAGATCTAAGACAGGGTGTTAGTTGTCCCTCTCTCAGCACCCAGGAATGTTTTGCCTTTCTCTCTTCCAGATGAGGAGGGCCCTGAGGGTCTGACCCAGTTCCTCATGTTGGAGGTGAAGAAGGTGAGGGCACAAAGGAAAGAGCACCTGGTGAGAGAGCACCAGTTAAAGGTGAAGAACCAGGCCCTGGAGGAGGAGCAGACCCGGCTGAGGCAGAAGCTGCAGGAGCTGCTGAAGATGCAGGAGCGATGCCAGAGGCTGCGGGAGGAGTGGGAATCCAACAGCATGGAGCTGCTGCGGCTGAAGGATGAGAACTACATGCTGGCCATGCGCTATGCACAGCTGTGTGAGGAGAAAAACCTGGCCGTGCTGCGGAGCCGGGACCTGCAGCTGGTGGTATGGCAGGGTGGGAGAGTGGGCACTTGGCGGTTAGTGGGTGAGAGGAGTGCTTATTACGGAGCATGGGCATGGATTAGGCTGCAGACTAGGGTGTGATGGGTGTTCGTCTCGGGGTGTGTGTGGAAGGGCGAGTGTGTACGTTCTGTGTTGGTACTGCAGGCAGGATGAGTGTTGGGGAGTGGGGAAATGAATGAGTGTATGTGTGCTAGTGGCTGAGGTTGTGTATTTAATGTGTTGTTGTGGGTATTAGTGTTTCACTGAAAATGTGTGTGTTCAGTTGCATATTGGTATGTGATGGTGTGTTTTAGTATGTATGTGTATCAGACATTGCTCTGTCAGCGTGTCTGTACGTGTAATCTCTGCTGTGTATGCTTGTTGTGGTGTACTGCATATTGCTGTGTGTGTACTGTGTGTCCTCTGGGTGTTGCTCTGTGTGGGTTGGTGTTATATTTATTCTCTCCACTTACATAACGTCCATATCCATTTCTCTGTAGCAGGGAGCATGGGTGTCTTGCTGTGTGTGTGCACTAGGCTCTGGGTTCATCTGTGCAAGGTGCTCTGGACTGCTTGGTACTGGGTGTGGTTACTGAGGCGCCGGGCACAGAGTTCACCCTACACTTCCTCTCCCATCAGATGACTCCAGGGAGAAGGAAATCATGACATATGCCCTGGTTACCATGCTTTCACCTCCAGCAATTACACACCCACTTCCTCTGTCTCAGATAGGACGGCTGCACCTTGAGTTCACCTATTTATAACCCTGTCCTTGGTAACACCTGTTCCTTGGGTCATTCCAGTGCCAGGCTCCCACACAGCCCTGCCGATGCCCCTCCCTGTGGTGCTGCCCGCCCCCCAGGCTGTTTAGGTGCTGGGCCCCCATACATAGCCCTGCCCATGGCCCTCATGTCACTTTAGCCCTGCTCACACTCTGCTCTTTCAGTCCTGGGATCCCCACACAGCTCTTTCCCATGTTCCTCACTCTTTTTTGACCAGCATCCCTCTGCTATAGCAATCCTAGGCCTCTTCTGAGCACAGGCAGCTGGATTGTTTGTGGGTTTGGTAATATGGACAAATACCCATCAGAGAGTAGGGTGAGACCCACGGTCACAGTCTGGCCCAGCCCCCTTCTCTGGATGGACACCAAGATGTGATGAGTGGACCCAACCGCTGGATCCCATGTGCTGCTAAACTCCCTGGGCCTGGGTAGTGACTGGTCACAGTTCCTAGGTCTGGGTCTCTCAGGGTGTGTCTACACTGCAATAAAACGACCATGGCTGGCCTGGCTGGGCTGCGAGGCTCTAAAATTGCAGTAGATATTCAGGTTTAGGCTGAAGCCTGGGCTCTGGGATCCTCTCCACCTTGTGAGATCTCCAAATCCAGGTTCCAGCCCAAGCCCAAATGTGAACACTGCAGTTTTATAGCTCCACAGCCCCAATCCAGCAAGCCCAATTCAGCTGACTTGGGCCAGGCACAGGTCTTCTACTGTAGTGTAGACATACCTTCTGTCATGCTCCTGGGTGCAGACCCCTTGTCTGACACCTTTCCTGGGCAGTAGGATCCTGCAGTTCAGCTGCCTAGACTCCAGAACCAGTGCTCCACCCTCCTGAGCTCCCCGCCCCTTGCTTAGATACATTTCCCTAGAGCCCACCAGACTATGAAAGCTCTGGTTTCTTGATTAACCCCTTCAGAGATGACAAAAGAAAGGTAGGAACACAGGCTTAGCATGGGAATTTCTTAGCCACAGAGCCTTTACTCTTTAACAAAGCATGCTCAGCTGAACTCAAATAGTTCAGAACACAGCCATGCAACTCTGATCTCACCCTGTCTGAGTCCTGGGTTTAGTCAGCATCATTCAACTAGTCAGCCCTTCCTGCCTCCTTAACCTGGTCTTCTGATAATGGATGGGGCCTTGCTCAGTGAACCCCCTTTCTGAAATATAGCCTCTATTCTCTTTTTGGTCAGGTGGCCAGCAGAAGAAACTGCAGTTCTCCCAGCCATGTGCTCTAGCTGGGAAATTCCAGCTCCTCCTCGCCAGTCCAACTGCTGTGCGAGGAGGTCATTGCTCCAGGGGCTTGCCGGTCATTGAGAGACAATGAAAGCTGATGGGGCTGGATTGCTCTGTTTTAGCTTCACAGAGTCATTCCAGTTGGTGCCAAGGACCTACTACCAAATGGATGCTCTAATGCACAATGGAGGTTGCAAGACAATATGACCATTACAATTCAAAGTGGCAGTCACTTAAACTGGGGCTCACAGTTTCGTACAGACCTAGCCTACTCTCTTGCCCACCAGCCCCTTTTGAGAGCTAAATCAGAAGAGATCCCCCCCACACCCTTTAGCTGTGCAAGGCTTTCCCCACTGTGTTGTCTCAGCCTTTGCTCTCATTACTCCCAAACCCTCTCCCTGTGTGCCAGCCTCCCTGCTTCGCCCCATGACACCTAAGGCAGAGGCAGTGGGCATGAGGCTGTCTTTGTTCTCCCTGCCCCAGGTGGACCAGCTGAAATGTAAAGTTAGCAGCCTGGAGGAGGAGTGCAGGCTGCTGAGGAAACATGTGTCCGCAGGGCCCCAGCGAGAGGCAGAGGAACGGGGTCAGCCTGACACAGTGCCTGAGCTGCAGGCCGAGAACCAGAGGCTGATGGCCTCACTCCAGGAGCTGCAGAGCATGCTGCAGGTACCAGCGTGGACAAAGGGAGAAAAGCATTGGTGGATTAGCCACTGGGCCAGTGGGGCCCCTGACAAAATGGGTGCCCCCATGCCCTGCCACACTCTGCCCTATGCTCCTGCCGGGGAGTGGGGGCACCGGAGGGCAGGAGGAAGAGAAGATGGATTGGGGGAGTAGGACTGCAGGCAGAAGGGGTAGGGAGGGGCCGCCACTTGCTCTGGCCCAGGGCCCTACAACCACCTAATCTGCCATTGAGAGAAGGCTGGGTGACCCTGACTCCTCCATGGCTGGACTGCCAGTGGGGCTGAGAGCTATGTCCTGCATGGACATAGTCTCACCCTAACATGGAAGGGCTCTGGAGTGAGAGAGGGGATGGGGCTGAGGCCCACCCCCATGTTTCAGGTAGGGATGGAAGAAACTGAGGTGGTGCTGAGCCCCCTGTCAGGTCACGTTGTTAAGGAGGAGCCGGAGGAGCTCTGGGAGATGCATTTGGAGAGGGTCTGAGGGAGTGGGGTGGAAGGAGGGAAGATGATGAGGGATGAATAGGGTTACTGAGTAGAGACTACATGGAAGGAGTGTGTCCCTCTCTGGGACTGAGCAGTGCTGAAGGCAGTCAGCCTAGACTCTGCTCTCCTCCACTTGGGAGTGTTTTCAGTACAGCTGTTTCCACGGTGGGGAAAACCGATACAAAGCTTAGATTTATTTACAGAGTCTAACAATAAGCAGAGGCTATAGCCAGAGACACCAGACTAGAAAGGAAACCTGGCACCAAGCATGACAGAGTAACAGCCCCCAGGACAATGGGATAGAAGGACCAACACCCAAGGGCATACTGGAATAGCAAACTAAACCCTTGCTGAATTCTGAACATCAGCAAGGGCCCTGTCTAAAATCGAACCCTCAGATTCTCTGGGTCCCTGTCTCTGGTTTGGTGCTTGGAGGATCCTTAGTAGTCCAGGTTTGCAGATTCACACCTGAGGTGAGGTAACAGGACCTTTATGCTAAGTCAGAGGAACCTGAATAGGGCGGGCCAGAGGGCCATGGCCTCCCCATTTTTTACTAGCCATAAGGGCAAGTGACTGTGGGCGAGAGGAGGAGAGGAGCGAGTGGTGGGTGGGATGGTCAGGGGAAGAGGCAGCATGGGACCAGGGCCTCAGGGGAATGGGTGGTGTGAGGGCAGGGTCTTGAGGAAGGGGCAGTGTGAGAGTGAAGCTTCAGGGGGAAGGGGCGGGGCCACAGTTCAGGCACTGGTGGGGTCCCCCCCACTTTCAGGGACCTTCTGCTGCTCCTGCGCTAGGTACTGAGGGGACAGGCTTGTTGTTATGGCATTGGACTGGGACTCAGGAGATCTGGGTTCATTTCCTGGCTTTGCCACAGATTCTGTGTGTGACTGGAGGCAAGTCACCTGATCTCTCTGTGCCTCAGTTTCCCACAATAACCATTCCCTTGTCTGTTCGGAGCGTGAACTCTTCAGGGTGGCACTTAGCACAAGAGGGCCCTGATCTCAGCTGGGTGCTGCTGTAATAAAGGTGGCCATAACAACACTCAACTGTCAGTCCCCTTAGCAGATGAGTCTGAGGCTTCTCCTAGCTGGGAGCATCCCTTGGTGCCTGTGGTTAGGCTACTCTGCTCTCTCATCTTCTAGGCAGCAAATGAGGCCCAGGTGCCGGGCTCCCAGCGGATCCTCCTAGACATTCTGGAGCATGACTGGAAGGAAGCACAGGATGAACGGCAGGAGTTGTGCCAGAAGCTCCACTCCATGCAGAACGAGCTGCAGAGGGCTGAGGAACTAAGGGATAAGGTATTCCCCCTCTCCCCCCGTACAGCTGAAGAGCGAGGCCTTCTGGAGTGGGGATATTTGCCCCCTGGTAGGAGTGACACTCTGATTCCTGTCTCCAGTACCTGCAGGAAGTGGAGAACCTGCAGCTGAAGCACCAGACTCTGCAGAAAGATTGTGAGCTGTACAAACACCGGATGAACACAGTGCTGTCTCAGCTGGAGGAGATCGAGAAGGAGAGGGATCAGGTGAATTGTCCTCCCATCCAGAGTCCCCTTCCCCAGTAGGAGAGTGGCCGAATCTCCACTCCTGATCCCCCAGAGTCCTCTCCATCCTCCACTGGGAGGACACTAACTCTGCATGCCTGAGGCCTATAGTCACCTCTTCCCTTCTCACCCTTAGTGCTCTCTCCATTGCTGGCAATTTTTCAGTCAGGATTTGCTGCTTTTTTAAAAGATCCGCTCTGGGAATTATTCTGGGGAAGGTTCTGTGGTCTGTGTTATACAGGAGGGCAGACTAGAGCATCACAATGATCCTTTCTGGCCTGGGGATCTGACTCTCTCCCTGCAGGCTATCCAGAACCGAGATAGGGTGCAGCTGCAGTACTCCCAGAGCCTAGTCGAGAAGGACCAGTACCGCAAACGGGTTCGGGCCCTGGAGGAGGAGAGAGATGACCTTCGGAGCAAATTCAGCCAGGTGGAGGGTGTGGAGAGCACTCTGGAGGCACAGCTGCAGCAATGCCAAGGCAACCGGGATGTGGGCATGGTGGTGAGTGACAAGGAGCGGGTGGGGACATAGAAGGAAAGGACCCTGAGAGAGGGGAGGCTGGGGAGGAGACCCTGAGTGGAAAGGGAATGGGAAGAGAAGAAGGGAGGAGCTGAGGGGTCTCCAGAGGTTCTGGGCATAGAGGGAACCAATGACCTTCTCATTGGGTCCCTTCCTTCTCTCTCAGGTGGGCACCTCCTCCTACCCCCTCTGCTCCAACTTAAGCAGCATCTGGAGCCTGAGCGATAACCCCTACCCACTGGGGAATGGAGTCATGGACATGCTGGGTGTCCCTGCCATCACCTTTCCAGGGGACTCCACACACCACAGCATGGTAAGAGCAGGGAGCCTTAGCCTAAAACCTGCAGCCCCTCTGCAGAGCAGGTCTGTGTTGGCAGGCACAGAGGGGCGGGGGCTTGCCCGAGGTCACCTAGTGGGTCAGTATCAAAGCTGGGAGCAGAACCCAGGAGCTCCCAGTGTAGTGTTCAGAGCAGGGCCAGCCAGAGGATTCAGGGGGCCTGGGGTAAAGCAATTTTGGGGGCCCTTTCTGTAAAAAAAAAAAAAAAAAAAAAAAGGTTGCAATATTATATTCTCGTGGGGGCCCGGGGCAAATTGCCCCACTTTCCCCTGCCCCGGGCGGCCCTGGTTCAGAGGGGGCTCATTCCTGGGGAGTAGACTAGCGCCCCCCCCCAACCCACCAGTGCCCGTAAGTGCTCACTACTCTTGGACACAGCAATCAGTAGCCCTTGTACCTGGTTCCCTAGTTAGTATCACTGTGGATGTGATTTTCAGTCACACACAAAAGCTACAGGAGCAAACTAGGCTTCATTGAACTCAATGGTAAAACTCCCATTGACTTTAATGGGGCCAGGATTTCACCCCGATCCTTAGAAACTCCTAATCCTTGGCAATATCCTGCAGTGGCAAGTTCCATGGGTTAATTACACAGAGTCCTTGCTCTGCTTGTGCCCGTTGCCTTTACAGCTCATCCCTTCTGTGTTACAGTGGAGGATGAATATGAGGACCTGACAGGTATTTCTTTTATATTTCCCCTCCGTCAGACCTACCCACGGCCTCGACTGGGACCATGCCACTTGTTGGACAGATTGCAAAGGGATGGGGACTTAGTGAGGTGCAGCATTTTGTCTCATGTTTGCTGAGACCCTTCCCCCATCTGTTGGGGTGGCAAGGCCTGGCAGAGCCCCCAGGAACAGGGCAGGGGTGGAGAAGAAATGGGCACTGAACAGGAATAGGGTGACCAACAGCAAATGTGAAAAATCAGGATGGGCGTGGGGGATAATAGGACCCTATATAAGAAAAAGATCCCAAAATTGGGACTGCCCCTATAAAAAATTGGGACATCTGGTCACCCTAAACAGGAATATGGTGCCAGCAGCTCTGGCTGGGATCTGAAGGCGACCCACCCAAAGAGGAGCGGGTTAGGGGTGCCCCTGGAACTGGACTGAGGGCTGCTCTGAATGGTGGGTGTGGTGCAAGATGGTGTCTCTCTTGCTCCTGTTCAGGAGGTGACTCCAGAGAGTGAGAAGGACATTAACCGCCTTTCCACCTTCCCCTTCCCGCCCTGTGCTGGCTCCATCCTCCGACGGCAGAGGGAAGATGGATCCGTGCCCTTCAAAAGGTAACATATGGAGTCCTGGCCCTTCCGTACCTCACTGAAATCCCTTACAGGTCGCTTTGGTTCCAGCCTCCCCAGCAGGCGCTGCCACAGGCCGGGGCCCTGGTTGAGGGGACATAGCAGCGACTTCAGTCCCAGCTTCTGGGAGCAAGGGATGCTGTACAGGCAGGGGCGGAAGTGATGGCTGAAGGGAGCACTGAGGTACTGCCATCCTGTAAACTATGAACTGGGAAAGTATGTGCCGGAGCACATACGTCACAGACTAGGAAACAGGCCCTTGGCTGCCAGAAATTTGAGACTCATTGCAGGGTACAGGAGTGCTGGCTGGGAGGGAGGGAAACAGGAGCACAGCTGCTTGGGAGAGAAGCACCAACATTCAAGGGTGTAAGAATGCTGACTGCTCATGGAGAGGATGTCTCTGAGAGGAAGGGTGTTGGCAGCGCTGGCTGCACATGAGGGGAGCGAAGAAGCTGGCCATGTGTGTGGGGAAGAGCGGAGTGGAGAGGCTGTACTGGCTATGTGGGGCAGAGGGTCGTGCAGCACTGGCTATGTGGGGCAGGAGCAGGGGGCAGGCCATACTGGCCACCATGTGGGCGTAGAGGGCGGAGGGGCAGGCTGTGCTGGCTGTGTGGGGTTAGGGGAGAGCACAAGGGCGGGCCGCGCTGGCTGTGTGGCGTGGAGGGTCATGCAGCGCTGGCTGTGTGGGGTGGGCCATGCTAGCCATGTCAGGGCAGAGGGCGGATGAGTGGGCCACGCTGGCTGTGTGGGGTGAGGGGAGAGCAGAGAGACGGGCCACGCTAGTTGTGTGGGGTCGGAGGTGAGAGCAGAGGGGTGGGCTGTGCTGGCTACAGGGAGACCGTGCCGCTCTGGCTGTGTGAGGTGGGGGGAGAGCGGAGGGGCGGGCCGCGCTGGCTGTGTGGGGTGGCGGAGGGGTGGGTTGCCTTGACTGTGTGGGGTGGCGGGGGAGAGGAGTGGCGGGCCGCCCTGGCTGCATGGGGTTGGGGGAGAGCAGAGGGTGGGCCGCCCTGGCTGCTTGGGGGTAGGGAGTGGAGGGGTGAGCCATGCCGGCTACAGGGAGAGCAGGCCGCAGTGGCTGTGGGGTGGGAAGGTACCACTAAGGAAGCCCAAGCTGCTGGGAGAAATGGGGTTGCAGCCCTGGCTGCAGTGTGGGATGGTGCCCGTTTGGAAGGATGAGGGAATGCTGGCAGTGGGCAGGTGCTGCTGGGGAAATGGTGCAGAGCACAGGCTGTAGGGGAGCTGCTGTGGGGAGCCATGCGGGAATAGCAGGTGCACATCATGATGCTGCTGTTAGAAACACTGTTGCCTGGTAATTCCTATTTGTGTTTCCCTCTCCCTTCCAGCCTGTCCTGTGGGTCTTTTGGCAGCATGGAGGACATCACAGGTATCCGCAATCATGACTTTTACAGAAGAACTTTCCTGGGAACTACGGGAGGGGAGAGACAATGGAGAGAGGGGACAGGGAGCTGGCGCCAGTGCCATCCATCAATGAAGTGAGCTGCAAGGCTGTGTGCCCACTGGGGGGCACCATTGCCCCATGCTTCCCCTTTCAGCCACAGTAGCAGTCTGGAGGACCCGCCTGTCTCTTGCGGAGCTTTTAGGATATTCTGGTCTGGTATATGTAATTTATAGAGGGTTTTATTGATGGAGAATTCGATTCAGAGTCAGAGGGGTAGGAATGGGAAGAGATAAATGCTTCAGCTTCGGGTTGTTATCGGTTCTTGGTGACGGGCTGTAACTCTCAAGAGCATGTCCCACTGTATATCTCGGGGCTGGCTGGATTTGTGGCACGGTCTGTAGTGCTGTCTCCCCAGCTGGGTGGTTACAGGCTACCTGGATTCTGCTGTCAACCCCTGGCCTGTGGCGGAAAGGGGGTGGGGGTAGTTGCCTGTACTCAGAGTCCTGGCCCAGGAGCTCAGTGCAGTTTCTAAACCTCCTTCCATCCACAATTTACCTGTCTCACTCCAAACACCCTGTAGGTAGGACAGACCCTGAGCTGGACTCCTGCAGGATTCTGTGTCTATGCAATCATCAGTGGTGACTTGCTCTCTACTCTCTCTCTCTCTTTTCTAGGGAGTGTGAGCACTACTGTTTCATCGCCTGGTCTCTCCTCCCCTTCCAGCAGTGCATGCACCAGGATGAAGTCGGAGATCTGCTTGTCCACCATCTCTGACCAGAAGGAGCTCATCAGGTGGTGCTTTCCTTTCATTGACTCATTCTTGGGTTAGGCTCAGTGCTGGGGAAGGTGAAGGATTTCATCTCCTGAACACTGAGGCAATGGGGGATCCCACTCCCTGTCTCGGGGTGGTCTCCCCGTTCTGTCATTTCTGGGCTTTCCCAGATGGGACCGTGGCCGTATCTGGAAGGGCCGCTTTCTGATGGGATGAGAGGAGGGACACGGTTCCTTGCAAAGACAATAGGCTTGAATTTCCCATTGTTGTTTTCTCCCTCACCAGATCCCTGGTGGTGCAGCTGTATAGCATGGATCACCTGACCAACCCAGTGCCCCAGCACAGGGGGCTTGGAGGGGACATCTCCATCCTGGGGGGGAACAGAACAGGGATTTATGTCCAGTGGGTGAAGCCAGGTTCAGAAGCTGAGAGTACAGGACTGCGCGAGGGCTGCCAGCTCCTAGAGGTGAGTCTGGAGATTTGTCACGTTCTGTGGAACCACAGTCCATCTTAAACAGCAGACATTTATTAAACAAGTCAGCTACCACCACAACATAAACAACTGGGTCTCTGCACCGCTTGAGTCCCTGCTTTGTCTCCCTTGTTCACCAGAAGCCAATCCCTGCCTATGCGGTAAACAGAAACGAGTGCTTGAATAATATAATGGTAGTGAGCATATCAATACAAGTCTGTTCGGATACTGAATCTTTCTGAAATGAGTGGCTGTCGGGTTCCTTCCAGTCGGGGCAGTGGCAATACTGGGACCGTAATACCACCATGTATTTCCCTAGTGTCTGCCATCCTGCAGGTCCCAAAGCACTTCCAAGGCTGGCTCACTCCCCCGTGCAGCCATTTTGCCTCAGTGACAACTCTCACATTTTGTAGGAAGTTATGTGGAGAAGAACTGCTCCAGTGGAAGTGCCTTGGGGTATTTATGTCGGGAGAATATAATTACCTGACTTGCAGTTTGGCCAGGCCACTTGAATGAACAGCCCTGCTCTTAGAAAAAACACTCTTTTTTACAACCTTTGACACGCACCTCCAGCAACATGGCTTCATGCTGGGATACTGACTAGGAGGGAAGAACACCTCCTTTTGAATGTCCAGTACCTGAGTGGTCTCCCATCTGAGTATTAACAGCACCTGGTGCTGCTTAGTTGGAGAACAGGGTGGGTGGTGCTGGTGGCCTATGATACACAGAAGGTCAGACAGGATGCTCTGGTCATCCCTTCTGGCCTTAAACTCTATGGCTGTATGAACATCAGAGCCCAAAGCACCATGGGCTGCATGGGGCTATAAGGTTTGACAGTCAGAGAGGAGCCACAGTATGAAGAGCATTGGGGAGCGGCGTGAGCCATCTAGGCCAGCAGCAGAGGCTTTAGAGGAAGGTGCAAGAAATTCTGTAGTAGGCAGCTGTAGGGTATCCTGCTGTCAGGGATGGTCTCCCTCTGGATAGAGGCTGGGCTAAGCCCTGGATCATGACGATTTCAGTCCCTTCCAAAGCTCTCAATTGTCCTTTAACTCTACTGGAGCGCTGCGCGGAGGGAGCTGGGAAGTGGAGAAGGAAGGCCTATCATCTAATGGTACAAGCTGTTCTGTGTCTCCTCTCCCTCCTATCCTTCTTTCCTTGGCAGCTGAGGGGGACTTTGCCGAATGGGCAGGTGTTGTCTCTGGAAAACTGCACACGGGAGGTAGCTTACCTGAGCCTGCTACACTGGGATGACCCAGCTGGTCTCATCTTCTTGCCTGACATGCAAGGTAAATTCCTGTGGCTGCCGCTTGTCTTGGGTGTAATGATGGTTGTCAGTGGGGCAAAAGTTCCGCTTCCCTTCCAGGGTGAGATGGGGAATTCAACCTCCTTGTCCATTCAGCCCAGAGCAACCCGAGTCCTGGGCTCTGTTCCTTCCTACCATAAGACACTCTCCCCCTCCCCCCCCCGCCTCAGAGGAGAATTGCCATGTTTGTTCAGTTCCAGGCTTTGTCTTTCACACCAAGACCCATGTGGCTGTGAATATCAGTTCATGTAGCGCAGCTGTACAAGAGGCCCAGAAGTTCCAGCAATGACTGCCCACTTCACTCCTACCTGTGTCCCTTGGAGAAAGGCATGGGCTGTGGTGAATCTCATTCTGTCTCTCTTGTGCCAGGGTACCAGCCTCTCAAGGAGGCCCTAGAAAAAGGGAAGAAAGTGACTGGAGACTCCTTCTATGTGCGTACCAATTTGACCTTCCTGGAGCAGTCTGACCCCTGCTCCCTGTGCTTCAAGCGTCGGGAGATCCTGCATGTCACTGACACCATGCACCGGGGGCGGTTGGAGTGGTACTGTGCCCGCGTTGACCCCCTGACACTGCGGGACCTGGATAAGGGAACAGTGCCTAATTACAGCAGGTAATGCGAGCATAGGGGGCTGCAGTCCTTGGTAGGGAAGTCCTCTCTTTAGGGTCTTGGGAGTGGGGAAGGAACATTTGTCTTCCCCCCTTTTTTGCCTTTGGGTTCCCAGCAGTTCTGTAGTACAGGCTGTCTAGCTTCTTAAGGTCATATCACAGCGCCCCTTACTGTGGCATGTAGGCACCCCCAGGAGAAGGAGTGATAGAGTATATCCCTTCCCACTGATGTTCTAACAGAGCTTTGTGGGTTCAGCGGGGTATGCTCCCTTCAGATTCTGTAACTACCTGATGGTAATCTCTCTCCTCCCAGGGCTCACCAACTTTTGAAGGTACAGGAGAAAGGCCAAGTGCCAGGGCAGCAGAGGGGCTGCAGGAGTAATGTAAGCTGGAGGAGAAAGTGGTGGAAAGTGTGTGTGTTTGTGTGTGTGGCGGGGGTGGGGGGGACTGCAATACCTGTAATCAGCACTCACTCAGTGTGGCGCTCTGTGTCATGTCCACTGCTAGATGGGGACATATAGGCAGGGCCGGCTCTAGGGTTTTTGCTGTCCTAAGCTGTGGGGGGAAAAAAAGCTGCGATTGCAATCAGCTCTACTGTCACCGCTTCGGTCTTCGGCAGCTGGTCCTTTGCTCCACGAGAGAGTGAGGGACCCGCCGCCAAAGAGCCAGACATGGCACCTGTCATAGTATAATTCCTCAATCTGAACCTTAGAGTTCAAATGTGAGGTACTAGCATAAATTCCTCTAAGCTTATTTACCAGCTTAGATCTGATAGCGCTGCCACCAGCCAAAAATTCCAGTGTTTGTTCTCACGTTGGTCTCCCCAAAACCTTCCCTGGGGGACCCAAGACTCAGATCGCCTGAGTCTCAACATAAAGGGAAATAACCCACTCTTCCCCGCTTTACCTCTCCCAGGCTTCCCTCGCTGGGTTACCCTGGAAGATACTGTCTTAAACTCCTTGAATATACAAAACAGAGGGACAATTCACCTTTCCCCCCTCCTTCTTTTCCCCTCCATCTTTCCCTGAGAGAGACAGTAATTCTGGCACAGAGATTCTATCCTTGAGCTCAACTAGAAAAGAAATCCAACAAGTTTTAAAAAAGCTTATATAAAAAGAGAAAAAGACATAAAAATGGTCTCTGTATCAAGGTGACAATATACAGGGTAATGGCTTAAAAGAAAATGAATAAAAGCCTTATCCAAAAAGAAATACAATTAAAACATTCCAGCAACTTACACACATGTAAATAAAAAAACAATATAAAACTACCATTGTCTTATACCTGTTTTACAAATGGGAAACAGAAGATTAGAAAGCCTGAAGGTAGAGAGATCCTCTTCAGAGCGAGGAGGAGACATGCGACAAAGAACACACACCATATACATAATATATATAGAAAATTGGTTTCCTGATTGGTCCTCTGGTCAGGTGTTTGGTTCCCTTTGTTAACCCTTTACAGGTAAAAGAAACATTAACCCTTAGCTATCTGTTTATGACAGCACCCCTTTCAGTTGGCCAGCCCAAGCAGCTGCTTGCTGGGCTGGTGCCTGGAGCCGGCCCTGCATATAGAGGTGGATGAGCCTGTTGCAGGCTTGGCTGGCAGAGCTGGGGCTGTTGGTTCTAGTAGTAGTGGTTGATGCTTGTGCTCCAGAAGGCCTAGGGTCAATCCCAGCATGGCGTTACATGCTCATTTGACCAAGTGTGCCCTGTGCCTGGATTCTCACCTTCACTGAAACATGCTGTGGGGTGAACAAAGGGGAGAGGAGAACACCTTGCTGGAGGCTGTCCAAGCCCCCTGCGTGCTGTGGGAATGAGAAGAGCAGTCAAGGCCATACCATCTACTCTCCCATGGCTGGAGCATGGAAGTACCAGTGTTCGCTCCCTGGGCTGGGCATAAAGAGCAGGTCTGCAGTGCTGGGTCTGGAAGAGCTGGAGTCTCAGTCTCTTGCTTCCCTGGGGCCTGGGTCTGCTGCAGGGGCCAGGCCTGGGCAGGGGCGGCTCTAGGTATTTTGCCGCCCCAAGCACGGCAGGCAGGCTGCCTTTGAGGGCTTGCCTGTGGGAGGTCCCCAGTCCCACGGATTTGGTGGCAGCCTGCGGGAGGTCTGCCGAAGCCGCGGGACCAGTGGACCCTCCACAGGCAACCTGCCTGCCGCCCTCGCAGCGACTGGCAGAGCACCCCCAGTCGCTTGCCGCCCCAGGCACGCGCTTGGCGTGCTGGTGCCTGGAGCTGCCTCTGGGCCTGGGTGCTCTGTGGGTCTCAGCCTGCCTGGGGGAATGCTCAGCAGGCAGTGCTCTGCTGTGTGGGATGAGGGTGGTGCTTCATGTCGGTGAGCGAGCATGGAAAGGTGGTTGTGAGGGGGAGGCCTGAAATGCTGCTCTGATCTTTGCATACTCCTCTAAACGGAGCCCCTGAACCTCCTGCGGTCTGGGCCTCCGTGCCTCCCCCTGCCCATCTGCCTTCCAATGTGAGCCCTTTCTGTGCCAGTGGAGAGCAGTGGAGTGAAGAGTTCTGTGTCCCTGGTCTCTCCCCCGTTCTCCTCAGCTGAAGAAACGGACCCTGGGCCAGCTGCGGCTGGTGAAATCCAAATCGCCCGGGGAGCCTCCTCCGCAGCTGCTGCTGGACCCCTGCCCAGGTGAGCTGCTGCTCTGTCTGTGCCCTTCTTTGGTACAGCCCCTCAGGGGAAGAGGCTCCCTTGGGGACAAAGTCAATCCCTATGAATAGTACCTGGGATGTCCCTGATGTGACCCCTCTGTGGCTGTTTGCCTGGCAGAGCTGGGAACACCCTCTACCCTCCCCTACGACTCCATCTTCACTATCATAGGTTGAGGTCAGACAGCCTGGCCAGGAGGTTCCTTGTGGGACTTGGAGGGCTGCAGGGGGCAGTGGGTTTGTGCAGCCCCTTGAGAGAGAGGAGTGCCCTGTGTGTGTCCCTGCCCTGACCCTGCACAGTGCTCAGAAAGTGGGGCTGGGGCAGCTTCATGGCCTACCAGGCTGAGATTGGGAGGAGTTTGGCGGAAGCAGTGGGGTTGGGGTGACTGGCGGGTGGGTGTGGGTCTGGCAGTGGATGCAGCGGGGTGTGGGTGTGGCGGGGGTGGTGGCTTTGGGATGACAGGTGGGTCTGGCAGTGGGTGTAGTAGGGGGTTGGGTGGCTGTATGTATTGGGGCGGGGGTGCACATGGGAGGAATGGGCATGACGTGGGGAGACAGGAACGATCTCTGTGCTGCTGACAGCTCTTAGCTCTTGTTTACTCACTTATCTGTCTTCCAGACCCAGACAGGAGCCCAAAGCCCTACAGCCTTGTGCGTCCCCTGGTGGTGGAGGCCCCTCGCCCGGTGGTGCTCTCCCCTGACTGCATAGCCCCCAGGCTCATCAGGAACCTGTTGGACCTGCCTACCTCGCGCCTGGACTTTCACCTGTGCCCAGCTGGTGAGCAGGAGCAATCAGGTGACTTACCCAGAATCCCATAGGGAGTGTGTGGTGGAGTCACCCCTCCCCCTGGAACAGACCCCAGCTCTGCTGAGTCCCAGTCCCTGTGCTAATCACTCGGCCCTTTTTGGGGGGAAGATTGCCTTTTTCCTCCTGCTAATCTGCAGCCACTTACCAGGGAGAGGGTCCAGGGCCAGTGCTTCCATTTAGGCGACCTAGGCGGTCACCTAGGGCACCAGGATTTGGGAGGGCGGCAGACTGCTCCGGTGGACCTCTCACAGGCGTTCCTGCAGACGGTCCGCTGGAATGCCTGCGGGAGGTCCACCGGAGCTGCGGGACCAGCGAGCCGGCCCTGCACCTAGGGTGCCAAAAACCCTGGCGCCGCTCCTGAGAGGGTCT
This sequence comes from Chelonoidis abingdonii, assembly GCF_003597395.2. Taxonomy (NCBI): domain Eukaryota; kingdom Metazoa; phylum Chordata; order Testudines; family Testudinidae; genus Chelonoidis; species Chelonoidis abingdonii. Next base: position 100,229,794 of record NC_133769.1, read on the forward strand.
TGATAGGTTGCAGGGGCGCTGGAACAATTTGTATAGTGGAGGTGCTGAGAGCTATTGAACCAAACTGTAAACCCTGGATATGATGGAAACCACTTCAAGCCTGGGGATGCAGCAGTATCCCCCACCCCTAGTTCCAGTACCTATTATAGGTCATTCCTATCTCTAGAGTTGGTGATATCCATGCCCATGGGAGGCCCTCTCCAGTCAGGTGTGGGAGCTGTCTAAGAACCCAGGAGATCTGAGATGTGCACTTCCAGGTTTTTCAGGGATGGGGAAAGAGGCCTCAATATCCTCCTCAGCAGCCAACGCAATGATCTCTGGCTCTTCCTTCCTGGCAGCTGTTCCGTCTGCCCCATCTTTCAGCCATTTCTAACCAGCTAGTGTCCCATTTTCCTTGGGCCTCTCCGAAACACCTGATGCCTCCCATCATAATCTTGTCTGCAATTGTCTTCGGCCTGCTGAAGGGCCAGCTTCCTTCCCGAGCTTTTCTGTGCCACCAGGGATCCAGCCAGTCTCTTGGTCTGGTTGGAGCATCTTCCTTTGGTTGGATGGTGGTCGCTGTAACAGGTTCCTGCAGATTGTTCATAGCCTTCCCAGGGAGCCCCCTGTCTTTGGCCTGAAGGACTCCAGCTCTGCTAGCTCTGTCTCTTCCTCGCTTGCCTCCAGGTGACCACTGTAACCAGCCACAGCGCCGTGCGCTCGCTCTTGCTCCTGTAAGGACGTCTCTCCCTCTCGTTTTTGTTGTTTTACTGATTAGCACGGCTGGTTGGGAAGCTATTTTCTTTTCCCGCAAGAAATTTCTATGGGAACTACTCCCCCACCACCGCCACCCCTTTTCATTGGTGTTTCCCTTCAGAAATGTCCAAACTGGAAAATTAAAAAAAAAAAAAATTGAGGTGGAGGGTTAAAATCTCCATTTTCCATTGCAAAGGAAAATTTTGAAAGAAAACATTCTGCCTAGCTCCACTCACGAGCTGTGTGACTTGTGCAGCTTATGTGCCGTCCTGCGAGTGACCTGTCCTGCACCCTTTGGACCCCACTCTCACACCACACTGTGGCATTGGAGGGCCTATGAAAGCCACTTACAAGGGCTGTGGACATCAACCATGGTGAGGATACAAGCTCCCCTTCTAGCTAGCCTGCTCCTCACCCATGGACTGCCCCTGCCCAGGGTGAAGGTGGGTCTAACAGGCATCGTCCCTCCACATAGCCAATGCCACAACTCAGGCAACTGCGCCTGTATTTCCCCTTGTGGTCCACCCACTCGCAGGTTCCTGGCTCTTCTGCTGTCACCTCTCTTGGGCAGAGACCCGCAGCTCTCTCTCTCTTCTGACCAGGATTTTTTCCATGCTGCACAGCTCCCTGCCTACACTGTGATATCCGCAGCAAGGCAGAGTGCCTCAGCAAGCCAGCTTTGCCTTCCTTCCTCAGAGGCTATACACAGTGTGATTATCCACAGTTAAGTTACCACACAGCGCTTTCTAAGCAAGCACACTTATTCTTAAAGTAAGAGCATTACAGAGAAAATATTAAAAACAAGAAAAGAACCTATGGGCCTACTAATAAGCTTACAAGGGCTCTGGCTGGTAAGCAGCCTTTCAGATCCCACCAAGGGTTTTCCCCCTGTGTTCACAAGTTCATAACAGCTGTTAGTTCAGAACAAGGTCCCCCCCTGTGGATCTGTGAGTCACTCTCGTGTCCAGTTTGGGCCACTGATCTTGTCCTTATGTAACAGATCATCAGCGCACAGTGGCTTTCTTCTCAGGGTGCACCTTTAAAAGGCTGGGTTTGGAGGTGAGAAGTTGCCATCCCCTCCTCCCAAGTATTTTCCAGGGATCTCACTTGGTTTGTCCGGCATATTGTTTCAAGGAGTCTTGTGATGCTCATAACACTTCCCAGAGCTTACATGAGTCATGTGTCCTAGAGGCATTAAATACAACCACATAATAACTGGTAAACAGCTGCATTTTTAACACAATGAATTCCTAGGATACTGAAACCTAATTCAATGAGGTTTAATGTAATTCAGTAAGGCTTGTCTAGGATACTGCACAAAATTGCCATATCTGTCACAGCCAACTCACTCTGCCTCCCTCTGCAGAGACCCTGGCTAATGACGAGCCAGCTGCTACCCCTTCTCAGGAGAACTGCGTGGATCCAGGTTCCCTCCAGCACCAGAGGGAGAGCAGGAGGATCCACACCATCCAAGAGTGCATCAGCAAGGTGCTGAGCAGAGAGCAGCAGTTCTGGACACTGCCTACTGGGTGGTCGTGGGGATGGGGTACTAGGAAGAGGATGGGATTATTGAATGGGAGAGAAGGAGGAAGGGAAGAAACCACTGAATGGGGAGGAGAGTAGGGGGAAGGAAAGGAGTCAATGACTTGGATGCTGGGAACCTTCAAAGGAGTTCTCCAGCTACTAGCTTCCTCCATCAGACTCCGGGGCCCCATCAAGCATTGGGTCTGGTCCCTTTATGGAGTCCACATCAGGCCCCACTCAAAGGGGGAGCAACAGGTGTTAACGCTAATTATGCTAAACACTAATTAATCAGTGAGGTTTGCTCCATCCCAGCACCTCCTCACATTCTCCAAGAGAGGGCGGAATGAGGAGAACATGGGCTCTGTGGAAGAAGCCCTGGTAGGCCCAAGATGCACGTTGCAAATGCATGAGGGGACGGAGGAGCTAGGAGGGCCCCTGGCCAGGCTGGACACACAGCCTCTTGTGTATCAAATGACCCTGCTCTTTAATTCTCTGATTCCCTCTTGAGTCTAACTGTAAATCCACATGTAATGGAATTACTACTGGAAAAGCAATGATATCTCACAGTATGGGGCTTGATTTAATGTAACTGTCAGGGACTTTGGGTTATTTCTTTTCCATTTAAATCAGTAAATCTATGCAATTTCCTTGCAGAATAAACACTGCCTGCTGGAGCTGGGCCTCCAGAGGGTGAGGGATCTAATTAAAAGTGAAATATACCCTATCATTATCCACGTGGAGGTCACCGAGAAGAACGTCAGGGGACTCAGGTACAGAAAGCCCTTCAGAGGACTAGCAGAGGTCATACCATGGTAAAAGAGTGGCTCTGGCCCATGCTCAAAGAGAGAGAGCAAAGGGAAGGGGGTGGGCATGCTGCCTGGGGGCGGAGGAGTCTCTGGGGGGAGGGGCCGGGAGCCAGAGGCAGATTAAGATTTATTGGGGCCCTGGGCGCAAAGAACCTTCTGCCCACCCACTGCCTTGGGGCCTCGCCCCCTGCTCCTCCCCTTCCTCCAAGTCTCACTCCCTTGCCTGGCCAGAAGTTGTGCCAGTTTGGGGAGTCCTGGATTCTCCATCTTCCCTGGGCAGCATGCCCAGGAGGGCAGGGACACAGGCTGGGGGCTGCTTTCGGGCATCCCACCCAGGGTGAGTGGGGGTTCTGGGGCTTGCACAGCTCCCTGGGTGGTTCTTATTACAGCCTTGGGTAACCATAAATCCCATTTTGGCCAGGACAGTCCTCTTTTTTTTTTTTTTTTTTTTAAGCCCTGCCGCAAACTTCCTGACTTTTTGTCAATACTGGGAATTTGTCCCATTTGCTCTTGCCAACTGCAAATGGGACAAATGCCCAGTTTTGCCAAAAAGGGGCTCAGGAGGAGGGGGAGTGGCAGGGCTCAGGCTAGATCTGAGCGTGGGGAGGGGAGGAGAGGGGCTCGGACCAGTGACTCCACCTGCTGGGGATGGGGGGCAATCTGCTCACTGGGCTTCGGCTTCTGGCCAGGGAGCGGGCCTCAGGGGGAAGAAGAGAAGCAGGGAGTGAGGCACCCACAGGGCAGAGGGGAAGTCAGCACCTTTGGGGGGCTCCATGCACTGCCTCTGCCTGCAGGCATCGCCACCCGCAGCTCCCATTCGCCGCAGTTCCTGGCCAATGGGAGCTGCAGAGTCAGCGCCGGGGGCAGGGGCAGCGTGTAGAGACCTCCTGCCCCCAACCCAGGGGCCGCAGGGATGTAACGGCTGCTTCCGGGAGTGGAGTGGGGTCAGGGCAGGCAGGGAGCCTGCCTTAGCCCTGCTGCACCACTGGACTTTTAGCAGCTTAAAATCTCCCAGATTGGCTCCAGTAGTCTCCGGGAGACAGTGCCTGATTCCGGGAGACTCCCGGCAACCCTACGCCACCAGCACCCGGACCGTGGCTCTGCCCTGAAACCCCCTCGCCAACTGGACCACCTCTCCCTGAGGCCCTGCCTACATTCCACTCCCACTCCGTCTCAGGCCCCGCTCCTGCTCGGTCAGTCAGCCTCCTCCCCTGACATCCCTCTGTCCGCTGTTCACTCCTCTCTGCCCCCTCCCTCAAGGCGTCCCCTGCCTGTTGCTTGCTCCTCAAATGGCGGGTGAGGGTGCACCAGACGCAGGGGTGGAGTGGCGGGTGGTTGGGGGCTTTGGGGGAAGAGGTGAAGTGGGCAGAGGAGGAGCAGGTGGTTGGGCCCCAAGGGGAGAGGAGGAGCAGGGGGTGGGGCCAGAGTATTCTGCCACTGGTGGGAGTGCTGCCTGGGTGGGGGCGAGTCACTGGAGGGAAGGGGCAGGAGCGCTGGCTGTGGTACACTGGGGTACCATAGCTCTCCGGGTGGGTGATGTTTATGGCTGTTTCCCTTTCTCTGTCAGGAGCTTACTGCGGAAGCCAGGCCAGCGTGACTCTGATGTGGTGAAGCTTTGCCAGAGCGCTGAACAGTCTCTCCACGCTCTGCCCTGCTCATGGGCCTGTGTGGATGCCCAGTCCTGGTGCCATGCTGAGGAGCTGGTGAAAGTAGTGCGGCTCTGCATCTTCCAGGAGCAGAACAAGGTCGTGTGGGTTGAGGATGGCGAGCTGTGATCCCACACCTGGCAGAGCTGGGGCCGTGTTTTCATGTTGGGAGGCTCCTTATGAGGGAGTGGGGCGCTAGCTTCCTTTCCCAAGGGCTGTGCCTGGAGCACACTTGGCTTCTTTCCTTTATCCCCAAACTGTTTCTGAAACAGCATGCCACTTCTCCCTGATCAGATGCAGGGGGATGTCTTGCCATCGGTGGAGGTCTGGAAGGACAAGGTGGCCTCTCATGTGTCAGGGAGTTGGGTCCACTTCAGGCTGCTTAGAGACTGGACAGGATGGGGGTAACATGCAGAGTTGGACTCCTTTCCCTTCATGTCCAGGTTTAGTGGAGGGATTTTCTTCAGAATCTCCTCACAGCTGGTAGCTGCTGCTCCCCCAGAAGTGCTGTTGGCACCCAGACCCTGTGTATGGCCCAGTCATTTGGAGAATCAGACAAGAGGGGAAGTGTGTGTGTGTGTGTGTGTGTGTGTGTGTGTGTGCCTTCTCCTTCTCCCCTTCCCCATGATGGCTCTCTATGGCATCCTGTCTACCTCAGCTGATGTCCTGATGGAAGCGGAGGTGGTACACATGCCCTGCCACAGGCAGAGTGACACTACGTGGGGTTGGTCAGGCATCCGTAGTGGGTGGTAATTGTAATCGTTATGGTGTATAAATTATTAATGGACCTTTTTAATTGGAAACCTGTATATAAAAGAGAATTAAATACCATTTATAATGGGAATGGAGTTGGGGCTGCTGCTTGCATTAACAGCTGGCCTGGGGTGCCAGGGGATTTCTCTCCTATCCCTACCTCATACATCTCCTAACTTGCTCTCTCCCCTGCACAGCCTTCCCAGCTCTCTCTAGCACGCACTCAGGCAGCTGGTCCCTCTCTGGGAAAGTCAAGGGAACACTGAGGGCACTTGCCCGGTTCTCCCAGAGCCTTTGTCCCTGTAGCTCTGGTTACCTCTGGGAATCTGGGGCCTCCGCCATCTGGGTCCTTCTCCAGGGGAACAATAGGAGAGGGGACTGCTGGAAGGCTGGGGCTTGCCTCACCCTTCGAACAGAGGCTGTGCTCACCCCACCACTCTGCCTCTGGAGCTGGCGCCAGCTGTGCCCAAAATCCAGCTCCTCCCTCCCATCCTGCCCTCTCCTCTCACATGCTGAGGGAAAAGGAAGAACAGAGAAGCAGAGTGGGGAAGAGACAGACATGAAGGGAAGGAAGGAGAGGAGTGGAGGGGGTCAGGAGGTGGTGGCTGTGCAGCACACTCCTGGGAGTATGTCTGGTGTTAGAAGCACCCCCTGCGGGAGCGATAGCGCTCTCAGTCACTCGGTTAGCTTGGAGAGCCCTCCCCCCATCGGTGGCAGGGCTGCTTTGCAGAGCAGTTGCTGGCCGAACTGCGGAGTCCTTCAGCACTTGGGAGAGGCTGGATGCTTGGGGAGTGCCGGGGGACTTGCAGATGTTGAAAGGGAGGGCGGACAGCACTGGAGCTGGTATGTGCAGGCAGACAGAAAGCTGGAGAAAAGTGTGGGCCAGGCAGGGCTGGGGCCCCCCTGCACAACCCCATGCTCGGGGTGATGGGGAGCAGCATGAAGAGAGGAGAGCCCTGGGTGCAGGTCTGCGTGTCCCCAGGACTGGGACAGCGTGGGCTGGGAGCAGGACAGGCGCCAGGGTTTCTGGTGCCCTAGGCGCCGGGCCATTTCGCCGTGCCGTGCAGGTCTCGCGGCTTTGGTGGAGCTGCCGCAGGCATTCCTGCGGAGGGTCCAGTGGAGCTGCTGCAGGCATGCCTGTGGCAGGTCCACCCGAGCCGTGGGACCAGCAGACTGTCCGCAGAAATGCTTGTGGGAGGTCCACCGGAGCCACGAGACCAGCAGGCACGACTGCGGCAGCTCCACTGGAGCCGCCTGCCGCCCCCCCCAGCAAAAGGCCGCCCCCCCGTAATGCTGGCGCCCTAGGTGACTGCCTAAGTCGCCTAAATGAAAGCGCCAGTCCTGGCTGGGAGGGGCAGAGATCAGCAGAGGCTGAACGCTTGTTGCTTTTGCAGGATGTGGGAAATGGGTCCAGGCAGAGGATGGGCTAGACAATGCCAAAGTCCCCTTTGTGTCCCCGTAATGATGCTTAGCCCTGAGCTAGTGCTATGTGGTTTTCCAGCTCTGGGCAAAGATGAACCCGCTGATCCTCACAGCTCCCCTAGGATGAGGTAATTTGTTCTTACATCAGTCTTTACCTACAGCCACAAAAACCTTGAGGAACCTCCTGGAGTGGCCCTACAGCAGTACAGAATGTAGCCCAAGAATTAGCCAGAGACTTCACCCTCATCCAGATGCGTGCCCCCTCCACCCCCTCACCCCACCCATCCCAGGGACGTCACTGTTGCCACCAGTGTGCCTCTTGCAAAATGACCTCTGTTGGAACAGCCCAAGGGTGACCCCTCCTGGAGACTGCCCTGCTAGCAACCCCCTCCTGCTGAAACAAGGGAGACAGTCGCTCAAGTACCGCCATTGAGTGCAGTTGTGACAGCACCACAGGACCCAGGCTGCTGAGAGATTTAGAGGTCAAAACCGACACCTTCCACTGCACCCAGGTGCTAACAGGCAGCCAGTGCAGCTTCTGGAACACTGGGACTGTCTGCGAGCCACACCGTGTTTCCCCCAGGAATTGAAATTACAGGAGATGTTCAAATTTACATGGGCGTGGGGTGGAAAACGACTAATTTGGCAACACTGCCTATAGCTAGTTGACTACTGGGGGGGCAGATAGGGGAATGTGGGGGGCACGGGATGTAGGGAAATTCCTGACAGTGATTCAGGATCTTCTGCCCCCGCTGAGGCTCCTGAGGCGTCAACAGGCAAGGCACCATGGAGTGTGCACTGCAGTAATCCCCAGGTTGGCTAATTGGAAGGGTGCACCTCTGAATGCCGTGGCTGTGCCCCCACCAATCCGTGACAGAATGTGCTGCTGTTCAAAGGGTTCTACAAATACAGCCATTGGGGAGCCTTCTACGGGAGCTAGGGAGACACTAGAGCTTTGGAGATGCTCTTGTTAGTTGCACAACATAAATTGTCAGCGGGGCCACTGCTGTCACCTGGATATGTGGCAGCAGGTGTGGATGAGAAAGGACCCCATAGATGTAGGCATTATCCCCATTTTAAAGACAGGGAAATGGAGGCACGGATGACTTCTATAAGGTCACAAGGCAAGTCTGGCAGAGCTCGGAATAGCACATTGGAGATCCTGACCCCCCCCCCCAACACTGCTCTAACCACTAGACAGCATTGCCCTCTCTTTCCCAGGCTTCTTCCAGGAGTCATTCCATTCCCTCCTGGTTTGTTTCAGAGGTCACATTGGCCTACGCTGATTCATTCCACAAGCCCAGCTCCAGCTGGTTCTAGATGTGATGGAGGGGGAAGAGGGGAATCCAAGGTAAAAATTAACCCAGTAATGTTCCCTGGCTTCAGTTCCATTCTGCACTGTATCACTCCTCCCTGGGGGGGTGCCCGAATTCCCTGCCCCGAGATGTAATGCTGCTTGATGTAGAGGAATGAGTCATGGGTTAAGGAACAGGTGGCATGTCATTAGCAGCCGTGGGCACCAATTACCAGCCGTAAAAGCCTTGTACAGTCCTAATGTAAAGAGTCATTTAGAAAAACTGTTCTACCTGCCCTCAGGGGAGGGGAGCTGCTGGAGCGTGCATCTGAGTGCGTGTGCAGTCAAGGGTTGGGGGTGGATTTCCAAGTCCTCCACTAGCAAAACTTCCCTGCCATTTCTCTCGCTGACTCAGCGCCACGGGAGTTAACATTAGCAGCTGTAATGTACATGGCTGACCACTGACCTAAGCACTCTGTGGAGGTGATCTGCTCTGAGCAGGGTTAGATGGCATGGTGAGCAACATAACTAAGCTAAGGGCTAGATCCCCAGCTGCAGCTGAGAGATGTGAAATGGGAGAGCTCAAATGGCTGGAAACCTTGAGGTTGCTCTAAGTTATGCCCAACTATCCATGGGCCCAAGGGGAAGGTCCAACAGCTGGGATCGCTGGAGTGTAGGGATGCCTTATCCATCCCCCTTGCAACAGGGCAAGGAGTGGCAGTGAGCCAGTTAAGCTGGCATTCTAGCTGCTTTGTGTCACTTTGCATAGGGCCCTACAGAACCTGAGACTGGACCTGGAGCTGCCCTGGCAGTGGGGAAGAGGGGTTGGGAAAGCCCCTTGGACGGGGGTGGGGGAATCTTCTCTGCATTGGTGCTGAGCCTGACACAGAGACTGACTGGGGAGGCAATGTACCCCCTGATTCTCCAGTGGCTGTCCCAGCTTGCATGCCGTCTGCAATGGCTCCTCTGGGTCATTCTAAGAGCCAGTCTAAGTTTCAAGGGCATTAGAACTCCTGGCCGTGCTGCCTCTCCTTCTCAGCCGTCCCCCAGCCCTGCCAGCACATCACCTTTTGCAGGGGTGTTATGCTGGCTCTGTGCCTGCTGGGGCCCCCAATGCCACTGCGAAGCGGCCGCAGTGTGGGGTGAATCCCCCCCTGTCCTCCTGACAGCCTGGCTCAGTTTTGAGAGGCTCCCTGAGAGTTGGGGGCGGGGGCAGAAGCATGTTCCCCTCAGGTTGATGACATGAGAGTCGGGTCCCTGGAGACTTCCTCCTTCAGGCCCCATCCTATGAAGCCTTTTGTGCACACTCTGGGGAATGTGAGCCCCCAGCTAGCATGAGCATGAGCTCTTTTCTCTGGCCTGACACAAGGAGCAGCCCACAAGGCAGCAGCTGTGAGCAGAGGCGACAGATAGCCAGGATTCCCCACAGGCTGACGGGCCCCGCCTACCCTGTGCCCAAGGAAGGGGTGGGCGGAGCCTGGTGCCTGTAGCTAGAGGGAGTCAGCGAGAGCTGAACAGACAGAGCAGGTGGAAGGCAGCTCGCTTGCTTGTTCCCCGGACCTGGCTATCCCTAGCCTCTTGCCTGCATCAGCCTCTAGCCTGGGACCTGTTCTGATGCATCCTTTGATGCTGAGTCAGCCTCCTTACCTCCATCAAACTGGAAACCAGAGTCACTCACCTGGATATTCCCCCATCACACTTCCTCGAAACCTGGGACCCTCAACCCCTTGCATGGAATGGACTGTCCTCCTGGACCCTTGACTTTTCACCCTGACTAGGCCCCCGCCTAGGATCCTCAGCCTCTCAGCAAAGAGCCTGGGGTCTGGGTTAGTTCAGCTCTGGCTGTGTAATTTGCTGGCCTTCACGTGTCGCCTGTCCTACCAGCTGGAAAATCAGGTCTTTCTCGTCCCTGTGTCTCTTTCCTGGAGGCTGCCCCCATTCCCAGGGGCAATTGTCCCTTTCAGCCTTGGTGTTTGGCTCTCTAAGAATTTCACTGCCACTTTCTGCTCCCCTCCCATCACTTTCCATGGCCATGTCCTAGTTGGGCCTCAGCTTGCCTGTCCTCCCCTTTGGGAGGCATGAGGCCAGCATGGGGCTCACAGACCCTAGGGTGTGGAGGAAGAAGCTCCCTCTGCCTGCTGGGCTTCTTGCCGTGGCGTTGGAAGTTGACAGTGATGCGTCGGCATCTTCTCCGCTGTCTCTCTGGAGCTGCTCTGCTCCTTGTCACCATGGCTTTCCTCTCCATGAGGTATCGTGGCACTCAAGAGGTGGTCCGCCACCAAAGGGTTGGTGATGGGACATCGGATATCCTGGAGCACCAGGCTAAAATGTCCCCAGCGGATGTGCTGGGAGATAATAGCAGGAGACAGGAGCTGAAAGAGCCACCAGGCCCTTCCAAGGTGGACTCTAGTGTGTGGAGAGGCCTGGAGCTTGGAGAGGTTTTCATTGCTGTGAAGACAACCAAGAGGTTCCACTGGACCAGGCTGGAGCTGCTGCTGGACACTTGGATATCCAAGGCAAAAGAGCAGGTGTGTATAGAGGTGGGGATGGAGGGGTTCATTATAGTAACAGGCCTCCTTGGTGGGCGTGTAGGGGACAGGAGAAATCTAATGCCTGTGGGGAGGAATAAGGACCCAGAGACTCATACTGAAGAAAGGTCATGCTGCAGGGGGGTAAGATTAACTGTCCCATTCAGTGCGCCTCCAACATCGTCTGTTCCACTGTGCAGAGAGACAGGGACACCTCACCCTGGTTGGACAGAGGGCTGTATTAACTGGGACTGAACCAGCTTCAGGCTCAGGGGAAAGCCCTGTAGAGAGAGACAGGAGTTTATCCTGGCTGGTTGCACAGGGTTGGGCAAAGGAGTGATATTTGACAGGGACCGTCAGCCTCACCTAAGCGTAGCCTCAGTGGGGCAGTTCACCCTCATTTAAATCCAGCTACACTAGGGATGCAAAGCTGCACATAGGTGACAGCTGCTGGGGTTAAAATATGTGTGAGGCATGGCAGGGCTGAGTGCACTGCTCTTTCACCCTCAGAGGCCTGATTCAAACTGCTGATCTTTGCTCACAAGTGGAATGAGTTTGTGTGGTTTCAGACTAGCTGCTTCCTCCTGTCTCACACCATTTGTACACCTTACAAAACCATATCTGGTTTAGGCAGTGTCTGCCCAGGAAGGACTGCCTGGGCCTGAAGTGGCCACGGGTGCTTGAGAACGAGATGCAGTGCCCTGGCCAGGGCCGGCTCCAGGCCCCAGCGCGCCAAGCCCATGCTTGGGGCGGCATGCCGCGGGGGGTGCTCTGCTGGTTGCCGGGAAGGCAGCAGGGGGCTCCGGTGGATGTCCCGCAGGCGTGCCTGCGGAGGGTCTGCTGGTCCTGCGGCTCCGGTGGAGCATCTGCAGGCATGCCTGCGGGAGGTCCACTGGAGCCATGGGACTGGCGAACGGCAGAGCACCCCCTGCGGCGTGCTGCCGTGCTTGGGGCAGCGAAATGGCTAGAGCCGGCCCTGGCCCTGGCCCTGGCTGAGGGGTGGGGAGAACCCAGGGTTAGCCCAGCAAAGGGCACAGAGGTGCCATGTAGCCGAGTTTGAGTGTGTGGGGCCTAGGGCTGGAATAGAAGGAGGGGTGCAGTGGAGCTGCATGTGGGTGGATGCACAGTGCCTGCACCCCCATGTCTGTCTCACTGCAGTCAGTCTCTCGCTTGCTGGAGCACCAAATCCATCCACCCGCGCTCTGGTGACGATTTCTCGGCCTCCCTCTGTACGTGTGGCCCTTGTTTCTGTGTGCTGGAGCTGGCACCTGGATAGCTCTTTCTCCTTCACCCAGCAGAGTCTTGAGAGTTTCACAGCCTGGTGAGAGAGCTGGTTTGGGGTGCATTAGCTCAGTGCACACTGGTTATCCAGAACGGACTTAATAATGGCTGCGGGGCAACACTGTTTGCTATCTGGGATCTCCCTCCGTAATGGGGAAAGTCTGGTGAAACTCATTGTAGACTCCAGGCACTTGGGCTATGTTTAAACAGGTCAGTCGGTAGAGGCCATGGTACCAACTCCATTGCTAAATCAGTGCCTAGTGGCCGCCCCATTGCTAATCTCACAATCATTGAAGGGGTGCTGGGAGGGCTCTCTGACTGCTGCTTCCCTGCTTTGGGGTCCCCTTTTCCCCTGTGGTGCTGCAAGTGCAGGCGCCTATCCTGCAAGTGGCTTCACACAGAACCCCACAGAAGTCAGTGGGAGCTCACAGGTCTGCCCATGCACAGCCAGCTGCAGAATCGGGGCCTAAATGAGGAGGCTAGGTTGTGGGGGTACAGAGCACCTGAGACAGAATAGGGTGTTCTGGGTAAGGGCGGTTTTCCCTTCCACACGCTGAGCTGTAACTGTCTGGTGCTTTCCACTACCTAGTCAGCTGCGGTTTGTCAGAGGAAGCCATGTCCTATTTTGAACCCACTTCCTCTGTGTGCGTTAGCATCTGAAATATCATACTTCCCCTTTTAGACGTGCTTCTCCAAGCCCTGAGTGCTCTATCTCCTACCTTCTAATGGCTCTTAGAGGATACCATACTTCTTGGCATATCGTGCTATGATGTGGGCTGAGCTCTGGCACATGGGCACCATGATTATAGCCGGCCTTGGTGTTTCTGAGTGGGCTTGCAAAACAATTTTTCCTACCCCAGACATAACCAATGCATGTCCATTCTGGCCACGCCAAGAATTAAGGGGAAGGAGGAGTGAGAAGATTCTCTGGAGCACCCCAAATTACCTGAACCTTTCTGTGTGTGTGTGTGTTTGAGAAATCTATAAAACTTGCAGATGCCACCAAGCTGGGAGGGGCTGCAAGCACTTTGGAGGGCAGGATTCGAATTCAAAAGGACCTGGACAAATTGAAGAATTGGTCTGAATTCAAGAAGAGGAAATTCAATAAAAGACAAGTATAAAGTACCTCACTTAGGAAGGAAAAATCAAATGCACAACTACAAAATGGGTAATAACTTGCTAGGCAGTTGTACTGCAGAGAAGGATCTGGGGGTTACACTGTATCACAACTGAATATAAGTCAACAATATGATGCGGTTGCAAAAAAGGCTAATATTCTGGGGTGTATTAACAGAGGTGCTGTATGTCAGACTTATGAGGTAATTGTCCTTTTGTAGTCGGCACCGGTGAGGACTCTGGGTGTCACACTTTAGGAAAAATGTGGACAAATTGGAGAGAGTCCAGAGGAAAGCAAGAAAAATGTTAAAAGGTTTTGAAAACCTGACCTATGAGGAAAGGTTAAAAAAAGTTTAGAGAAAAGAAAACTGAAGAGGGACCTGATAAGTCTCCAATATATTAAGGGCTGTTATAAAGCGGATGGTGGTCAATTGTTCTCCAGGTCCACTGAGGGTAGGACAAGAATTAATGGATTTAATCTGCAGCAAGGGAGATTTAGGTTAGATATTAGGAAAAAGCTGCTGACTATAAGGGTAGTTAAGCGCTGGAACAGGCTTCCAAGGGAGGTTGTGGAATCCCCGTCACTGGAAGTTGTTAAGAACAGATTGGACAAACACCTGTTAGGGATCCTTTAGGTTTACTTAGTCCTGCCTCGGCGCAGGGGGCCGGACTCGATGACCTCTCAAGGTCTCTTCCAGCCCTACATTTCTGTGACTCTGTGATTCTATGAAATATGTGCCCAACCCCCCGGGTCCTGCTGCAGAAGGGGAGTGCCACTGCTGGTGCTGAGGTCTGCTACAGTTGCCAACATGTAGGAAAGCTTCGCGAGTAGAGTTGGCTGGAAAAAAGGGGCCAGGGTGAAGGGGAGGAATTTTCAAAAGATGTTTTCAAAAAGAGCCGTTTGTTGGATTTTTTGTACTGAAGACCTTTAGTTTTTCCTCTTTTTCCCCCTCCCTATGCCCCCCCGACCTCCTTTTAGCATGCCAGTGAAAAAGGTGGTGGTGGAAGGGAGAGGGGAGTGAAAGGAAAAACTGTAGCAGAAAAGCTTTCAGTTTTCATTGGAAACTAAACAGAAATGTTGCAAAACCAAACATACTTTGCTTTTGAAATTTTCTACCCCCAGGAAAGTTTTGCACAACAATAGCAGCCTGTCCGATTTGCAAGGGCCAGGTGTCCCACTGAACCAAGCCCCATCCTATGAAGGCTTTTGTATGCACTCTGGGGAAATGGAGCCCCCAGCTAGCACTCTGCAGCCTTCATTCATTCCTGTGACACCCACGCTGATGAAGGAGGCAAGTATCCTTAGCCCAGAGGGTGGGGAAACGAAGGCAGAAAGGGCCGGGACATGGCTACCAGCACAGAGGGAGTTGGTATCAGAACTAGGACTAACCTGCAGGGATCACTCGCTCTCAGTCTTGCAGTTACTCCACTAAACCAAGCTGCTGCTCATGCTAACTGAGCTTCCCCGTCTTGTGGCCTGGGGACATGTGGGCTGCTAAGCCGCAGAGCCTCCTCCTGTACAGGCGGGCGCTTGCAGCAGCTGTCTGTGTTATCAGTGCCACATTAGATGGTACTGGCATTGAGCTGAGAATCTGCTTGGCGTCCTCCCAAATGGCCCAGCCTTGCTCCATGGGGTCCCAAAGGCCAGATCTGGGTGGCTTTGCAGGAGTTGGGATAAGCTGTGATCCTTATTATTAGTATCTGCAGAGCCTAGGGACCCCAGCCAAGATCAGGCCTCATTGCGCTAGATGCTGTACACACACATTTCCTGTCCCAAAGAGCTGATAGCCTAAACAGACAAACCAGACAAAGGATGGGAGGAGAAACTGAGGCACAGAGCAGGGAAGTGATTTCCCCAAGCTTATCCAGGAGGTCAGTGGCAGAGCTGGGAATAGCAGAGCACAGCCCAAGTATCCTGAGTCCCAGCCCAGTGCCCCTGTGCGCTGGACTTTGCTGCTGTTTTGAGGGCTAATATGTGACAAGCTTTCACTCCGGTGATGGGTTTGTGTTTTCAGGGCTGGCTCTGTCAGGAGAAGGGCTAAATTTAATCTCGTAAGGGTGGACACTGATGCTGGCCCTGACATTTCCAGTTCCCCTGGATCCCGGGCTGTTTCCTCACTCCTATCTGTCAGGTTATTCACCTGCTGCATGGTGTCTAAACCCTGGAGTGTGAACTCTCTCGGGTGGGACTGTCCTTGTGTCTGTCTGCACAGTGCCCAGCATGCTGGAGCCTAGGTGGGAGTCCTGACACACTACTGCAATGCTGCTAATGAATACACTGGCAGCATGGGCTGTGCAGGCCCAAAGCCTGGTCCTTATTCTCCAGCCATGGGCATATATGCTCCAAGGGGAGCTTGCCAGACGAGGCTGTCTGGCAGCAAGGGCTCCAGCCTTTCCCTTTGCACTTGGGTTCCAGTTGGAGTTTCCCCACGCCTGTCTGCTTCTCCTCAGAACCGAAGGATAGACTCACATCCAGGCCCCTCCGCCTTTCTGAGCCCACTCCACTGCAGCAAGAGTGGCAAAGGCCACTGCAAGCTCCATGTGTTAGACAGGGGCTTTGAGAGTGGGGGGCTGCCTTGCGCTGTTGAACTCTAGCTTTGTTGCGCCTGACCTTGATGTCTGCCAAAGCAGGCCCCAAGCCTCTTGGGCAGGCTGTAGGTGCTGAGATACCATGGCAACAGGCGGGATGTGCGAACCCAGACAGCCACAGCAGCTGGCCAAAGAACCCAAAGGGAACCTTAGCCCTCCCTCTGGCTGAGCTGGTAAAAGAGGCACCAAGTTGGCCCTGTCTGGAAGTGGTAGGATGTTCCCTGCGGGGGCAAAGGTAAGGGAGATGTGGTTTGAGGCTCCAGCACAGGGCCACCCAGAGGATTCTGGGGGCCTGGGATCTTCAGCAGTGGGGGGCCCTGCTTTGGCGCTAATTCGGTGGCAGGGGGTCCTTCCGCCCCAGAGCGGAAGGACCCCCCACCAGCAAAGACCGGGAGTGGAAGAAGCTCCGGGGCCTCCGGAGCGAGTGAAGGATCCCGCTCCAGGGGCCCTGAAAAACTCTCATGGGGGCTCCTGCGGGGCCCGGGGTCTGGGGCAAATTGCCCCACTTGCCTCCCCTTCTGGGCGGCCCTGATCCAGCAAACCCCCTCCAGACACCTTCAATGTGGATAACGGAGGCTGGCATCTCCTAGAGAGATGGACCTCCAGGCTGGAGCAAACGCCCTCTGCCAGGTTTCTAATGGAGGCCCTCTCAGCTCTCTCCTGCCCCAGCCCTCCGCTAAGGGAGATGGGGCAGGCCTTCTCTCCAGCAACTCCACCAGGCATGGGGGGCGGGGAGGGAGCTGTCAGATGGCAGACTAGCTCTGCTGCTGCAGTCACCTTTCAGACACAAGTGGAGGGCAAGGGGTTGGGAGGCAGGACAGGGTCCCTGCTAACTAGAGACCTGCATGAATGGGCATGAGGAGGGTGGGTTGCATAGTGCGGGAAGAACTCTGCCACCTCTGGAGTGGCTTCTCCAGATCCTGTTGGAAAGGCACAGCAGAGCTGGGGGTGGGATGGAGAGTGATCTCGCCCTTACCTTCACCCCACAGATGTGTGGCCCCCCACTGCCTCGCCAAACAGTGCTCCCTCACCTGTGCTGAACTGGAGGCAGCTTTCCTCACTGCCCTTGGCGGGGATGCCCCTCCCCTGCACCAGCGTCTCTCCCCTCCGGGAGTCTTGGCACCACCCACCATGCCCTCTTGCTTCGGAGCCTATCGCTCCGGTGGATCGGCCGGTGCCAGCTGCCCATCAGCACAACCTCTTCACATCCCTTCCCCCAGGCTTGCCTGTTCCAATGTTCATAGCCTGGCTTCCCCCTTTTGGCGTTCTGACCCCTTCGCCCTCCTGCGCCTTGCCCAATAGCTGGGATGTGGCACCCGGGCTCATAGCTAGGGCGTGTGGTGTGGGCTTCCTTGTCCCAGTGCCAGAGCCATTTGCTCTGGTGCCCGTCTGAATGCCCCTGTACTCTCCCCCTCCTCCTGCCAGCCTCCAGCCCAGGCACTGTGTTTAACCAGCCTGCAGGCAGCTGGTGGGGAGATTGTTTAAGGCTTGTGTCTCTTTCTTTCAGCCCCTTTAGTTCCTTGAAAGCACATTTTCCGCATGAAGGGAGCTTTTCTCAGCTGGCTGTGATCCCCTGTGCCCCTGGGGCGGGGGGATGTGTCATAGAATGGTGGCTGGGGGCTGGGGGGTGGATGGACCCGAGGGGGCAGGGGCTGAGAAGCAGCAGGGGGCTATAACTGTTATACACACAAAAAGATGTTCCGCTCTTAACCTATGTTTCCTTTGACCACAAAGCTGCTGCTTTCGTCTGCTGCTTGACATTGTTCAGACCCCAAAGCTGGGCCTCCCCTCCCCCGGCTTGCTGCCCGAGTTCTCCGTTCACCAGGTGGCAGGGCCATTGCGGGGAGGAGGGAGTTTGCTCAAGACCAGGTCCCCAGACTCTGCAGGTAACAAGGGTGCATATTGTAATGAAGCCCTCAGAACAGGCTTCTCTTCTGCACTGGCCAGCTACTGGGGGTCTTCCTGAAGAAAACAAGACTCCAGGGGCCAGGTCCTCAGCTGGTGTCAATCAGCATAGCCCCACTGACTTCAGTGGAGCTGCTGGGACTCTGACCCCAGGACTCATGGGTTCCCTGGCTGTCAGGGAACCTTCCCAGTGTAAACACAGGAGGGGGTCCCAGCCGGGGTGGGGGGGGAGCTGACCTCCAGATTTCCCAGCTCCCCTTGCCTCTTGCAGAGGAGGGCCCAGGATTTGAGCCCCTACCCTTCAGTCCCCTGAACCAAGGGGAAATCTCTCTCTGGCCTGCAGCTGGTGTCGGCTGGAGGAGGAGGGGGCTGTAGGATCCGTGCCTGCCTTTTGCAAGCAGGGCACAGGGCTCTAAGAGGATTATTTATCCACCCACCACCCCTGCAAGAGAAGCAGGAGAGGTGGTTGAGCAATGAGCTGGGGCAGCATCTCCCACCTCCCTCGGCCTAGCGGGAGGCAGCTGCAGGATGTCAAAGGCACAGGCCGGAATGGGGAGACGGGAGGTTTCGTCACAGCTTGGGAGGCCAGAAATGGAGCCAGCACCGGGCCTCGGAGTAACCTCATCCTCTCCTCTCTCTCCTGTTTTCTCAGACCTACGTCTTTACTGACGAAGAAGACGAAGCCCTGCAGAAGAGAATGGGTAACCCAGCTTTTCCTATCACGCAGCTCCACTGCCCCAACTCCAGTGAGCTTTGGATCAGGCTCTGAGTGAGGGCTGGTTCTCCTCCTCCCACGCACAACAGGGTGACCTGCTGGATCTGTGTGATAGGATGAACCCCGCAGAGCCCCCAGCAGGAGTGATGCTGATACACTCCGGGACGAGGCTCAGCTAATCTTAGTTTCCTTCTGAAAAACTGGGAGGATGGGCTTGCCTTTTGAAAGGAGGGAGACAGGAAACTGGCATAGCATGTGCCAGGAGAAGCTGCGGGCATTCCAGCTGTCCTGAAGAACAGCTGGGTGGTAACGCGGGGGTCGGGCACTGCTATCTTCCATCCCAGACATCGGTGGGTGGGAGGGTCCTGTTGTTAAAGCCATTGGGCTGGGCCTTGGAAGAGCTCCGTTCAGTTCCTGCCTCTGCAACAGGCTTCCGGTGGTCAAGCCACTTCCCCTTTGGCTGCTCCAGTTCCCCATCTGCAGGATGGGGAGGACGGTACTTCCTTGTATCACAGTGCTGTTGTCAGAGAGTCTACAGCCAGAAGGGAATGCTACATCTCTAGCCTGACTTCCTGAGAAGGTCATTATTGCTTGTGAGGCACCCACATGCCACAGTGCTACAAGCGCCTCGACAGATCACTTGCATGGTGCAGACTAAGCGCCACCCATCAGTGAGGAGTGAGCTCATTCCTGCTGGTGTCTTGCTTGTGTGGGGAGAAATCCGGGATCGAAAACCCACAGAGACAAGTGTTTCCCCTTTCAGCCCAGCAGAAGGGACGGGGTCCCCTCCAGGGCAAGGCTGATGTTCCATTAGGGGAGCAGCGTATGGGTTGTGAAGCAAAGTGCTGCATGAATAGGAAGATAGAACCCAGAGAGAAGGGTTGGGTGGGAACAGGCCGGAGAGATGTGGGGACCCCATTGGCAAGCAGGGTGTGAATGTAAGAAGGCCAAGACTGAATTAACACAGTGATTGATTGCTGCTCTCTCTGGCCGGAGGGTTCTCCTGTTCCAGGCCAGGCAGGTGGGGTTGGGTGAGAGTGCAGTGACCAGGAGCTTTGTCTCTTTTTCCCGCAGGTGACCATGTGATATTCACAAACTGCTCCACAGAGCATAGCCACCCAGCCCTCTCCTGCAAGATGGCAGCCGAGTTCGATGCATTCTTGGCCAGTGGCCTGAGGTGAGCACACAGGGGTGGCCTTCACACCTGTGTGCAGGAGCGTGGGAGGGAACTTCCCACTGCAGGCTGGTAGGGATGGGAAGCTGTCACTGCCAACCAGTGGCTGCTTGTGTGACTCAGAAGGGGCTGTGAGTGGAGTTCCAGTGGGAAAGGATGAAGAAAGATTTAGTTTGCAGAGGTGCTAATTAAAGGCCATCAGCGTGTAGCTGCACACAACCTCTATCAATAAGGCCCGTGACATGAAGCTGAGTCAGCAGCAGCCTCCTGACCTAACCTCCTCTTGTCTGTCTCCCTATCTGTTGTCAGCTGGTTTTGCCACTTGGATGATGATAACTACCTAAACCCACAGGCCCTCTTGAAGCTCTTGTCTTCCTACTCTCCAGCCCAGGACGTTTACATTGGGAAGCCCAGCCTGAACCGGCCCATCCACACCTCCGAAACAATGCCCAACAATCAGACGGTAAATCCGGCCCCACAGCAACAGGGCCAAGCAGCTGATTGGCTCACTGGGGATCCTGAAGGGAGCTGATGGTTCTTGAATACGTCTTGTCAAACCCCCAAAAGAGGAGGGTTCCAGGCCTGGCCTCCACTGGACCCAATCTGGTCATGCAGCCTGTGACCAGAGTCCCAGGGAGGCCATGCTGAGATTGCTCAATTTGGGCAAACTATAAAGAATGGAGCAGACAATCTCCCAAACTAGTGGTTATTCCAATACTTAGCTCACAACAAAACAGCTTCTATAATTTCTTATTGGTTACCCAGAAGCCAAGAACACAGTTCCCTTAAAGCAACCCACCCTTTGGGCTCCCACCCAGACAGCTGAGTCAAATATGTTGAGGATTATTGAAAATCTTGTTCATCATATGAAAAAATTCTACCAATCCCAAAGGATTGGACACAGTGCCCGCCCAGTTAATGAATATTTTAGATTTTACCCAAATACACGCTTACAGCCAATTCTTATTAACTAAACTAAAATGTATTAAAAAATGAAAAGAGAGAGTGCTGGTTAAAAGATCATTATACATACAGACATGAATAGAGTCCTTAGGTCAGGTTCATAGTAGAGATGGTCATCTCTAGAATGGCAGAATTCTTTCAGAATTAGTCCATAGGCTCAATCCAATGTTCAGTATCAGGGTGACCCAGAATGGAACTGGAGATCTCAATCTTTTGGCTCAAACTTCCCCTGATGCAGCATAAACAGATGTGAGATAAAAAGCATCAGATCCCAAGAGTCCTTTATGCAGTTTCTGGGCAGTCTCTTGACTGCATGCAGTTCTTGGGTGAACAATAGTGTCTTTGAAGTAACCTCCTATTTCCTAAACATCTTTGGTAATTAGCTACATGGATTAACATAAGGCAATTGCCCATCTCTCACCATTTGCAGGTGGTTTGCTATATTCTCCAAAAAGAAATCAAGACAGTGATATCACTCCAGTCACAGCTCCTTTAACTGTTAATATCTCCTTTTGATCTCTGAATTAACAGAATACACTGATAAGACTCATAGACTTGTAGGTCAGAAGGGACCAATATGATCATCTAGTCTGACCTCCTGCACAAAGGAACCATTTGGTTACATTGTTCACTTCTAGCAATATCTGTGTAAACACACAAAACCAGAAACGTTATCTACTAATATGGTTAAATCTGGGTCAATTAGCCTGGAAGTTGTTTAACCCTTTCTGGTCCTGTGTCACCCAACCACAACAGCATGTGCAGGCTCAGTCTGAGCAATGCACAGCCTGGAGAGAGAGAGAGAGAGGCCGTCACACCCATGCTGCTCCTCAGTGAGAACCCCACCTGCTAAGAGATTCATCTCATACTGCTCTACCAATAGGACGCCTTTGCTTCAGTGGGACCACCCCTTCTCTGAGCGAGGGGAGAATTGCACCTCTATGTTCAACTAATCGGCCCTCAGCTCTGGACTCCTCATCTCTCTTGCTACTGGGCTGAGGGAAGAATTCTGGTCCTATGGTGGTAGCACAGTTGTCCGGCATTTTCGACCAGCTGATGCCGTGAAACCAGGCTCCCCTCTGTGCCACCCCATGTTGTGGTGCAGAAGGTGGGTTATAGCTGGTCTGTGTGTGTATCTAATGGCCAATGCTTCGGTGTTGAGACCTGCAGGTACAGGAACTGTGACACCCATTGGTCAGCCCCTTCCCTTTCTCTGTTCTTCCCTCCCCAGAGGTCCGTGCGCTTCTGGTTCGCTACTGGAGGGGCGGGATTCTGCATTAGCCACAGGCTGGCCATCAAGATGGCACCTTGGGCCAGGTGAGCCGTGAAGCCAGTAGATATGTGAGCATCAGAAACCCAGGGGAATGTCATGGAAGATCATGGACGAGTTGGGGGTGTGTGTGTGTGATGTGAGTGTATGTGAGCACACGGAGTGTGTGAGAGAGGGCACAGTGCAGGCCTACCCAGCTGTGAGAGTGCAAGAGCAGGTAGATTAGGGCATGTATTTGTGTTGTGGTAGCTCCTAGAGGCCCCACCTGTGCTGGGTACTGCATGCACATTGAGCTGAGTTGGCCTATAAGTGGGTATCTGTTTATAAGTTCTTGCAGTGCAAACAGACAGAACTGGGCAGCCATCTGCCTCTTCACAGCCAGGGTCGGGGCGGCTCCAGGCACCAGCACGCCAAGCGCATGCTTGGGGCGGCAAGCCACTGGGGGCGCTCTGCCGGTCGCTGTGAGGGCGGCAGGCAGGCTGCCTTCGGCGGCATGGCTGCGGAGGGTCCGCTGGTCCTGCAGCTTTGGCAGACCTCCCGCAGGCAAGCCGCCGAAGGCAGCCTGCCTGCCGTGCTTGGGGCGGCAAAATACTTAGAGCTGTCCCTGGTCAGGGTGACGTGAATCTCTGAGGTCAGGGGCTCCTGATCTCTCATCCTTCTCCAAGATGGGGATCCCATTAGATGTCTGTATTTCCCCACCGATCAATGCAGCCCATTCTCTTACAGCGGCAGTAACTTCCTGAGCACCTCGGAGCTCATCCGCCTCCCGGACGACTGCACTGTGGGCTACATTGTTGAGTGCAAACTGGGCGGACGTCTGCTCCCCAACATGCTCTTCCACTCTCACCTGGAGAACCTGCAGCTGATCCCCAGGGTCCAGCTCCTGCAGCAGGTGAGGGGGGAAGGGGAGTGAGAAGAGAAAAGAAGAGGTTGGAGAAGAGATTTGGAGGGGGTGAGAGGAGAGGAGTGGAGCAGGCAGGCGATGACTCACGTCAGTCTGGCGGTAATTGTGACTCTGATTGAATCAACCGCACATTATTTCAATGAGGTTTTCCTGACAAATGCATCCCTAGATGCCTCTCTGCAATGATGGGCAAAGGATGAAAAGGCAATTAACTAGCCAGTAAAACTGCTGCCGGTCAAAGAGCAGGGGGAGGGCCCTCCCCTCTGGAGCTGCAGCAGAGCCAGAGGAAGTGCCTGTTGCCCACCCATGGGGCCCATGTGATATAGCCCTGCATGTCATGGAGGAAGGGGGAGAGGCTTAGGTGAGATGGGGGCTGGAGATGTGGAGGAAATGGAGGTGAGGAGGGGGTGAAAGCCTGCAGCTTGGCCCTGTAAATCAGCCTGGACAGAGGCGAGAAGCAGTGGGGAGCTGGGTGTGGGATACAAAGCTTGTAGAGTGGCTCCCGGCTTGGGGGGTGATGGGAGCATCTATAGCCCAGGCACAGAAAAGCTGAGAGCCGCCAACTTCCCCCTTTCCTTTCTCATGGTCTTTCCCTGCAGGTCACCCTCAGCTATGGTGTCTTCGAGAAGAAACTCAACACTGTTGAGCTGGCCGGCCCCTTCTCCCAGCACGAAGACCCCTCCAGGTGGGTCCCCGAGTCTCTGGCTTGTTTGGTCTGCTCCCAGAGTCTCCTATGAAAACAGGGATGGAATAGGGCGTGGGGAGGGGGCAGGTTGCTGCTCAAGAGTGAGGTGCTTTGGCAGAGCTGTGTAGCTGAAGCTGGAATCCTGCCTTCCCTGTTATTGTTTGTGGCATTCGCTTTGGCCCTGGTGGAAGCTGGGCCCACATTGCCGCTGGTTGGGTCTGGATCCAGGGCTCACCTCTAACTGTCCTCACGTCCTTGTAAAGTTTAGGAGTCTGGAGGCGTACGTGTAGAGCACTAGCTGCAGTGCAGAGCGAGAGCATCTGGTGTGGGATGGGGCACCAGGGAGACGTGCTCCTCCCACGCCTCTTCATTCGGCTGTGACAGCACACGCCTAACCTTCCTCCTCTCTCCTGCAGGTTCCAATCCCTTCACTGCCTTCTCTACCCGGACACTTCCTGGTGCCCGCGGCCCATCTGACCTCCCACACCCAAAGGGTCCCACTCAGGCCAGCGACTCTCAGTTCATGTTGTGGGGCGGGGGGCACTCAGGGAGTGCTGGGTGCTCCCTCTCTCCTTCGCAGTGACCACCCTGGGGCCGCATGCTGCAGCTAGCGATAGCTTTGTGGGTCAGTGCTTGCTGAGCACGGCACAGGGTGAGAAGGTAGGATCCACAGCAAGGCACTCAGGTGAAAATGTGGAATGACACTGTTGGTGGGACACTTCAAATGCAACCCCGGTGTCCACAGGCTCTGGGACACTTGTGGGGGCTGACGATAGGTGGGAGGGGAAGACGATGTGCCTCTGGTAATGTAGGCAGTGTAATTGTAGCCCTGTCGGTCCCAGGATATTAGAGAGAAAAGGTGGGTGAGATAACCTTATGCCTCTATTAACACAGCGAGACTTTGGCCGCAGCTGCTGGCTGTGCAGGTATAGTTGGAGACCTGGTGCCCCCTGCTGCCTGGATTCAGCATATCTCTGTATGCATCCTGAGCCATACTGACTGTGTGGCCGTGTGAATGGAGTGTACGGCTGGCCTTCACTTCAGTCTCTGCTGGGCAGAGCCAGAGCCTCTCCTCCCTTTATGCCCCCAAACCCTTTCTCACTGAGCTTATGCTGGACAAGAGCCTTTTCTGTCCTCCCGTTTGTTGAGCCTCTGCTGGCCAGGGCTCCGCCTGCCCCAGCCCCCTTGCTAAGCCTCTGCTTAGATAGTTTGGCTACATGCTCAGGTCAGAAACTCAAGTCTTTGATAATTTGTTTCAATAAAATGGCATTGTGATCATGACTTCGTGCTAGATCAGCCCAAGAGAAGTGCTGCACTGGGACTGCCCGGGGAAGGGCATGGGGGCCAGGAGCCGGAGTGCTGGGTTCTTCCAAGAGTCTTCCATGTGATGGGCATGTGGAGGCGTGTGTGGGTTTGTGCATTATTCAAGTGGGGATATCTCTCTGTCTCTCCCTGAGCACTCTCCCTTTTCTCTGCTCCACTGGGGATCAGGATAATCCAGCTTTCTAATGACCAGCTTGTCCTTTGAGATTAGACTCCAATCTCTACCTGCCAGGAGGGGATGTGAGAGGATAGACTTAAAGAAGGATTTGAAGTGGGAGAAAGGGAGAATGCAGTAGAAGAGGGAGGAGGAGATAGTGAAGGAGCACACAAGAGCAGATTGGAGATTGTGGATTTAAGAGCCGTGCCAAAAAACCCCTAACTCTCTATGGAGTGAAAACAGAAGGGTAAATAAATTATTACCGCCGCTCTTCAGCCCTCCAGACACTAGGGGGCAGCTTCATCTGCTCCTCACCCCTTGTTCAGTGCAGCAGAAAGGGGAAGGAGTGAGAGGGAGAGGTGGGACTAAGGTGACCAGACAGCAAGTGTGAAAAATTGGGACGGGGTGGGGGGTAATAGGAGCCTATATAAGAAAAAGACCCAGAAATTGGGACTCTCCCTATAAAATTGGGACATCTGGTCCCCTTAGGTGGGACATGCAAGGTTGCTGACTGTTCAGAAGGTTTCCAGATCCTGGGGGTTGGGGGGAATGTCTCTTGCCCTGGACCGGGCTTGGTGTGTTGCCCAAAGGTCCTTCCTAATTAGGGTGACCAGATGTCCTGATTTTATAGGGACAGTCCTGATTTTGGGGTCTTTTTCTTATATAGGCTTCTATTACCCCTCACCCCCATCCCAATTTTTCACACTTGCTGTCTGGTCACTCTACTCCTAATTGATGGGAAATGAATAGCAGTTCCGTTTTGTCCTTGCTTACATACAGAGAGCAGACTGGGGGAAAGCTAAAACGCAAAGAAACCACTTTCAATGGCAAAGGATGCTCTGAATAAAAGAAATGTAAAGTGGGTGCCTTTTCAGGGGAAGGTGTTTTTCAAAAGCCAGCGGTGTACGAGGGGGACCTCGGGCGTTCTGTGAGAATGCAGATGAAAGTGCGGTGTGATCTCTCTGCAGAGTCCTACAGATTGGAAGAGAAATCTTTAACACAACTGCATCTATTGCAGTCAGTGTGGTAGAGGCCTATGGAGAGCACCACTGTGTCTACCATTTTGCAAACCGGTCAGCCCAACCCCCTGCAAAGGAACTACAATTGTCCTGGCTTTCACTGCAGACCCTTGTGTAGGATATTGAAGGGTTAAAAAAATCACGTTTCAAAGGTGTTTCCACCTGGGCAGAGAGGGTTCAAGAATTGAAAGCGTGCTTTGATTTTTTTAGAGAAATACAGTGGCCTCTTGTCACTTTCCAATCCAACCATTTCTTCCAGTCAGTGATCAACTTCTGAAGAGGCAGACGGCTCTCAAGTCCTGCTTTCTGTCACAAGAAATGCACTCTTTCATCTGGAAACTCCTCTCTGATGACCAGGAACAAGGGCTTGCTGATAACAATTATCTCTCCCTGGGTGTATAATGGTTCCCTTGCACAGTGACGGGAGTCCAGTAACCATATGAATCAAAGCCATTGAAAGTGAAGTCACTCACACTGCAGCAGTACGTGTGTGACAATCCATTGAGATTAAGGATGAAGTTTGAAGTCCCTAGGGTAAGAGAAGTGATTTGGGACTTCAAGTTAACCAGAACAGGAAAAAGCTTCTGGCTTGCCTAAGCCAGTCTAGTGCCCAAGAGAGGAGTCTACAGTGCCTGGATTCCCTTCCCCCTCCATTTGAGATCTCACCTCATATGCATTCAGTGCTTAGATTAAAAGAGCCAATCATCTCTGGAGAAGTGACAGCAGGTGCAGAGGCAGTCAGAGCACAACACAGTGGGGGGGGTGAGGGAGGGGGCGACTAAACAACAAACTCTGAGTCTTGTGGGAAGACAAGCTGCAGAAATAGGAGGCAAATGCTGGGTCAGGGCCTCATCGGTGTAAACTGGCCCAGCTCCATTTACCCCAGCTGAGAATTGGGCCCTGAAAGGTTCGAGTCCTTCAGCAGGTGTGTGAGTCCAAACCTTCTTAAAACTGGTGGAATATTTCCTCGCCATACCAGCAAGCACCGCTTCTGTGGAGAACATCTGCTCTCATGAAGAGCCTGCAAACTAATGAGAAGAGGAGGATGTGGAGGAAAGCGGGGTTGTGTTAAAGTGAACTTCAAAAGGGCCTGTGGTAAGTCTGCTCCGGTGCTGTACTAGAAAGAAAAGGGCTCCTCAAAGCAGACAAAGGGATCCAAGAACATTTTTTTAAGCACAAAAAAGCCAGCTTAAGGGGACACTGGCAACTTGAAATGTGATCAGTGTTAAAGAACTATCCCTGTCCCTGAGTTAGGGTTTTACAATCCCGTTTTATTGGGAACAATCTAATGGGAAAGTTTTTGTGGAATTTTTTCACTGTTCTCTGTGGCAACATTTTGAGGCTCCAGCTGTTTTGACCAGCTCTATTAGATGTTTATCTCTCACCTGCTGCTGTGAGAAACTCACCCAAAGAGGTGAAACTGACTAAGGCCCCAGGCCTTCAACTGCCTGAGCAGAACCCCATTGACTGGAGTGGGGGCTCCTTGTGGCACAATTCACATGATCAAGGCCTAACTGACTATCCACAAAGGGTGAAATCCTGGTTCTACTGACAGCAATGGGAGTTTTGCCTCTGACTTCACAGGCACCAAGATTTCACTCCAAGAGGGGAAATGGTGAAACTAACTATGCACAGAGCACCACTGAATACACAAAGGAAACAAGATGGAAAAACTAGTGACAACTGTTTATTCCTCCCCTTTATTCTTTCAGGTACTATCATCCGGGGTCTCACGTGTGACAATAGCAGGTAAAATAAACTCAGAGAGGCCTGCGGTGACTAAGCTGATGGGCCCCTCTTAACTGCTGTCCCTTGACAACTTGAATTTTCTGCCTGGTGCAATTTGATCTAGCTTGAAATCCAAGAAAGCTAAAAACTCGTTTATTCCACTGTTTAAAATGTGTGTGATTAATTATGGACCCCAAGATGGGGTGATTTGCCTATGTCTGATGTTTAAATTGCATCCCAGGATTTACTGAGCCCAAGTTAGTTATTTAGACATCTTGTCTGAATGCACCTCATTACAGCACCCATTGCTTTCCATTTCTGGAAATGTTAGCAATCTGCTGCAGACGGGACTGATCAGGGGCCTGTGGGGCGGGGAGAGACCGCTGTGACCCCCGTGTAATCACAACCAGAGCTGGCAGGGAGAAGAGAATCTGCTGCTGAAGGCCCCTGGGCAGAGTGTCCTTTGGGATTATGCAGAGAGGTAAGGGAGAGATTGAGAAAGGGTCTGGGAGTGACAGTCAGAGTGGGGAAATTGGATAGTGCTCAGAAGGGCAGCAGGAGCAACCTTCTCCTTCTCCTTCTCCTTCCCCTACCCAACGCCAGATTCATTTGTGGGGCAGGCCAGTAAGATGGGGTGATAAAGAAACGGGGCCAAGGGGCTGCTGGCATAGGAGTGTAAGGGAGGGGAAGAGGAGACAGTCAAAATGAGGGACCAAGATAAGGCCAGACCTTCTGCTTGTGAAAATCAGTGTCGCCTCATTGACTTTAGTAGCTGCTGATTGATGCCAGCTGAGGATCTGTCCCATTGGGAAGGAGCGAGAACACATGAGTGAGTGTGGGGCGGGAGATGCAGCCTGTGAAGGAAAAGGGTGAGAGGCTGGTCTCCCCCAGACAGTCAGGCCAATCCTGCAGTTAAGAACAGTCTTCATCCCTT
The DNA here is from genome assembly GCF_003597395.2 of Chelonoidis abingdonii. Classification (NCBI taxonomy): domain Eukaryota; kingdom Metazoa; phylum Chordata; order Testudines; family Testudinidae; genus Chelonoidis; species Chelonoidis abingdonii. The sequence continues at coordinate 100,258,265 of NC_133769.1, forward strand.
ACCCAGGTCGGGCGGTGCTTAAGTGATGAGGTGCTTCTCTTGCTCTGGAGAGCCATTCCCTGTGCCGGCGCTGTCATTTTTACACTCATTCTCTGCAGCGGCTGTGCGGCTGGGGCGGGATAGCTGTGCTCTGCAAAGCACACATGCCTCTCACTTTGTTGGCACCCAGCGGTGCAGGCTGGAGAGTCACAACAACATCACTCCGGGATAGATCACCACAGCTCCGATGCCAGCCCAGCGCTGCTGCAGCTAGAAGGGTAACACTGAAACCCAGGAGCTGCCTCTCCTTCCCCTTGCCACTGGTTGGAGGGTGGGGGGATACTTTTGCTGTTGGAGATCTGCTTCTCCAGTGGGAGACATATTGCCAGTTATTAGAACCGGTGTCAAGCGTTGAAAGGCTCCTTGGCCCATAGTTCTCAATCCCCTTAGGCCCAGATCTACAAAGGTATTTAGGTACCTAACTCCGATTGATTGTAATGGTGATTAGGTGCCTAAATCCCTTTGAGGATCCTGGCCAATGTAATTAGCTGAGTTGGAATTTGATGGGGAGAATGAGGCGAACATTCTTACAAAAAATGCCTGGGCTCTTTAATGGCCAACAGAGGGGTTAGGATCTTATGTCTCAGCCAAAATCCAGGACTTTCCCCATCCCAGGGGTCATAATTCCACGCTGGACTGTACGGGGCTCACCAAGGAGACCACCCGCACCGAGTTTGTGCCGTACCTGCCTGGTCCTTGGAGGTGAAGCAGTGACCTGGCTCAACCGTAATTAGCTCAGAAGAGCTGACGAGCTCCCAGCGCTAGGCGGGCTGGCTGTTCAGTTTGCAGTTGGGTTGTATGCTAGAGTTGATGTGTGTTTAGTGTTTGTATGGCATTTGCACCTATAGTCCCCATTGTGCTAGCACTTTGCAAGCACGTGGGCCACACCTACACAAGGAGTGTTTTGATGGTCTGATACAGTAGCAAAGGGCTCCCAGGGTGGGCAAAACTGCACTTTTGGTGATACAGCTTATTAGCGTCATTGAGTTTAAAGCTAGAAGACATCACCCGATTATCTCGTCTGACCTCCTGTGTATCGCACGCCCCCAGCACCCACACACGGAACCCAACAGCCAAACTTCGACCAAAGTGTTACAGCCCACAGAAGACTTGATATGTGCTGCAGGGAGAGCGGCAGAGGAACTGAGGTGCACCAATTCCTGAGGTCCCTGCAGTGATGAAATGGGTGAGAGATACCCAGATCAGACACCTACACCCACACACTGTAGAGGAAGGCGAAAGACTTGCAAGGGACCTGGGGCGGGGGAGGAGTCCTTCTCGACCACACGTGTGGGTAGAGCCTGAGCACGTGAGCAAGAAGCAGCCAGCCAAGCACCTGAGAGAGAGAAGACATTTGGTGCCCCCTCAGGGCCCTGGCCTGGCCTCATTATTCCAGGCCCCCTGTCCCAGCAGCAAAATAAGCTAGGGCTGCAAAAATGGAGCTTTGCTGGTGAAACGGTGTCTACACTAGGGGCTTGTGCTGTCACAGCTGCATTGGTCAGGGATTACCCCTGACCAGCATAGCTATGCCAGCAACAGTGTGCAGTATAGCCTTGTCCCAAGCCAGAGACCATCCCTACAACCAAAAGCTTACAGGTAAATGGACTAGATGGGAAGGTAGGGGGGAACAATGTCACGGATTGCTGAAACGCTGTGCCAAGTTCACACGGCTGAGCCTGGGATCAAAAGCCGGGGTCCTGCCCACCTGTTGCTATGTGAAACGCAGCTCGGTTTCTTTTTGGAAGGAGCGAGCACAGTCTCCAGGAACACTGATGTTCGGGGAGAGGCCCTTAAACTCAGTCTCCTATCACTGGAATCCCTGCAGCAGAGGCTGGCCAAACTCATTTCACTTATGACTGTGCTCTGCTGCAGCCGCTTGGGAACTGCAATAGACTTATTTTACCAGGGGCTTGGTGTGGGCCAGAGGAGCGAGAGGGAGGATGCCCCTATGCAGCTGATGGGGGGAGAGTCGAGCCCCCCTCCCAATCCCTGCAGTGCTCTGTTCAGCATTATACGGGGTCTGTTTTTAGAAATAGTGGCAGATTCGTGAGCCGAGCTGAGTTTCCGAAGGGACCTATAAAACAAACAGCCTGCCATCTGCTCTATTGTCCTGGAATAGCAGCTGGGGCTAGGGGAGAGGGAGCCCGAGCCACGGGAATGGAGGGAATGAGAAAAATGGAGGAGATAATGAAAGCAAACTGGGGGTGGGGGGAGCAGAGGACAAATGGGATAAGCGAGACAGAAAGAGGGAGGGTGAAAACATGAGCTAGAGGGGAGGAGAGGAAAGAAAGGATGAAAGAAAGGATGAAGGGAGAGCACAGGAACAACAGGGAAGAGTGAATGAGAGTCAGTGAAGGAAGCTGGGAAGAGCAGAGGCAAGTGAGGTGGGAAGGCTGGAAGGGAGTGTGGGTAATTGAGAGAGGAGCAAAGTGGGAACATGCAGAGTATGGTCCAGGAACAGCCCCTGCTGCCCCCCAACTCAGGGAGCCAGGGCAGCGAGTTTCTGTCCCTTCTGCAGGCCAGCCCCCAGCCCTGCAAGGTCTCTCGCTCTCTCACCCAGCGTGCGCTACTGAGACGGGCAGCTCTGGAATTCTGGCCCCGGTGTCAAGCTGGCGTGAAATCTTAATTGCAAAAGAAACAAACGGGACAGCGTGGCCTGCGTCGTCACTCCCACGCAAGGCTCCTGCCCTGCCTTGGCTTTTAGTGAGTGCCGCAGGGCAGAGATGGAAAGCCAGGCTTGGCAGCAGAGTAAATAGCAGCAACATTGATCTCTCCAGCCCGGGAGGGAGGAGGGTTGGTTTTAATCAAAGGTAAATAACAGCCAGTATTCTCTGACCCTTAATCCCGCTGGAGGGGAACAGCAGCGACTGTGATGGAGCCTGGCATCGGCCAGCAGCAGCTGCTCCGCACAGATCGAACCAGAGGGAGCAGTGATGGGAAAGACCTAGTGGGGTATTTAGTTTGTCCTGCCCGGCTAGTACAGGGTTGTTCTGGACAGTGTGTTCTCTGGGGCTTTCCCAGGTCTAGACGGCCTCCACATCCCTATGGAGAGCACACTGTAGGCAAACAGACCTCACTGCCTGCTACCCAGCCTGCATTCCCCTGCTGGGCTCCATTCCATCCATTGTGGAGATGGGGTCAAGCCGAAGCCTTGCACCCAAACCTCTCTGAATGTTGAGCTGGTTCTGAGTCACAGCAGCAGTCAAGACTGGCCTCTGGATCTGAAATGGGCTGCTCCAAACACCCAGGCCCCAAACCCCACTAAACCCTGGGGCAGTTAGCATCTGGGTGTAAATTCAATTCCAGGGAAAGACTGAGCCAATCCTCACTATGGTGCGTGCCTCAGATACCTACCCAATGGCAGAGGCACCCGTATGGGCTCTATCAGTCATGATCTCCATCAGCTCTTTATGGGTCTCTTCCATGCTCCCCACCCCACCCTCCCTTTCTTGTTGCAAGGCATTTTTCAGGCTTTCATAGTGATATGGTGAGCACAGAACCTGTGGCTGCCAGAGCGTCACCAGCCCTCTCTTATCACAGCTAGAAAACATACTGTTATGGTGAGAGTTGCCAGGTGGCACAATTACACACAATTTTCCAAGCTGTTTTTCCTCATAGTGTGTGAGCAAATTTTTAGTCTTGGCAGAAATGCAGGTCTGTTGTGTTGTTGTTGGGGGTTACACAAGGTTCTGGGTAGAGGGAGCTGTAAGATTGGCAGGCGAGTCAGATCTCTGCCATGCTCTTTGATTAGAGTTCATTCTTGAGGCTGAGTTACTCCCTGGGAACCAGACATTGATGTTGGATAGATCCTTGAAAGAAGGGATTGTCCTGCCTCTATTCCAGGACTGGTGTATGTGTGTAAATATACCAAGTTAGACTTTGAGTATACCAAATGCCACATGGGAAAGCTGATCTGCAAGACCCCAATATCTGCAGCTGCTCAGTAGAGGAATGATGGGGATACTGGGATCGAAAGAAGAGGCAACAATACCATATCTGCCCAGATGCAGATGGACACTGCTGTCTTTGAGGCCCAATTCTGCAAGATTCAGAGCTACTCCTGGAGGTGCTGAGGGCCCTTATCTCCTAATGACTTCAGTGTTCAGCAGCTCTGGCTATTTGTCAGCATCTGGCAGGATGCTGCCTCTTGTGAGAACCCCAGTTGGTACTCTAAGGAACAATCATGCACTGGCTGGTGAGGTGCGAATGTGAGGGAAAAGGTCACTTAGGAGGTTTTTTTCCAGATCTATTGCTGTGAGGCAATGCTCTTCCCATCCAGAGAGCCCTAGCCCCACCGTGTGCCTGCACAATGCACAAACACACATCTCCCTAGTGCAACACTGATTACCCAGTGCAAGAGGCGAGCTAAGGCCAAGAATTTCTAGCATATTAAAGCACCTAACTCTCATTTTTTTCAATGGAAGTTAGGAACGTAAATACATTTGAGGATCTGGGCCATGTGTTCAAATTCATTCCATCCTGAAATTCCCTTCTCCACATGTATGTGTAAGCACACACATACACACCTCTCCCCCAGTGGGAGATTGTAGACACACTGTTCACCAATTGGGACCACCAACTGTGTCTCTAGATAGATCCTGCTCCAGTGTTAAAAAGGGAAAGGAATTCATTCTTCATGTCCTTCCATTCCTGGGTGTCTTCTCCACTAGTCCTCCCCTACCCCTTGAATCCTATGTTGTTTCTCTGTGCAGTGAAATGGAATCCTTCCAGGTATAAATCAGGATGTCAGGACCCTGGCTACAAGGGTGTGGGTAGAGGCTGGAGCCTGGGTTGGAGGGGACTCAAGAACATGGCCTGAATTCAGTCTAGAGGGTCAAGGCCAGAAGCAGCAGGCCATATCCATGCCATGCCATAACATCAGGTCAGAGTCGAGGTCGATGAACCACACCAGCCTGGAGCCAAGTGAATCAGTCAAAGTAGGGTTAGCGGAACAAAGGTAGGGTGAGGTGTAAGGAGCTGAGCCAAGGACTAGGAACTGAGGCAGAGTGAGGCATGAGCAAGGAGCAGGGAATCAGGACTAGGCATAAGGTCAGGTATCAAGAGCAAGGTTGGGGCCAGGAATCAGGAGCAAGGCAATGCATCAGGAATCCATAGCAGGGTCTATTTGCAGCAGAAAGCCAGGGATTCACCTAGTTGCACAGCCAACCTCCAGATGTTTATTGAATAGCATGCTTGGGCCAGTCAGAGATCATAGTAGTCTCTACCAATTAGAGCAGCAAAGAGTCCTGTGGCATCTTATAGACTAACAGATGTTTTGGAGCATGAGCTTTCGTGGGTGAATACCCACTTCATTGGATGCATGTCAATACAAAGTGGGTATTCACCCACGAAAGCTCATGCTCCAAAACATCTGTTAGTCTATAAGGTGCCACAGGACTCTTCGCTGCTTATACAGATCCAGACTAACACGGCTACCCCTCTGATACTCTACCAGTTAGGACCTCTCTGGGCAGGACATCCAGTGGTGCTTGACCCCACAGGGCTCTCAGAGTGCTGTTCCCCACTATACCAGAGCTGTTGGGGGTGGTGTGGACATGGCAGCCACCCAGGAGCCAGCAGACCTGGGTTCCAGACCCCTGGATCCTCACACAGAAGCTGTTAGAAGCATCATGGGACTCACTCTTGCTTCCCAGGCAATCTTTGCCTCTGTCCAAGATGATATGTGTGTGGTGGGTTTGGTCATAGAGACCCCCCTGGGAACTGTCACCTGATGTGCTGAAGTTACCTCTGAGCCCATTTTCTCTGCCAGCTTGGGACTCCAGAACCCTGCCTTGTTAATCCAGATATGCTAGTCTGCTACAACACAGACCTAGGTCTGGTCCATGCCCCCAAAGCTGCAGACTTTAACCAAAAACAGCTCAGGAGGTTACCTCTCCAGCAACCAGACACCCAGCTCCCAATGGGCTCCAAACCCCAAATAAATCCATTTTACTCTGTATAAAGCTTATACAGGGTAAACCCATAAACTGTCCACCCTCTATAACCCTGATAGAGATGCACAGTTGTTTGCTCCCCCGGGTATTAATCGCTTTCTCTGGGTTCATTAATAAACAAAAGTGATTTTATTAAGTATAAAGAGTAGGATTTAAGTGGTTTCAAGTAATAACAGACAGAAGAAAGTAAGTCACCACACAAAATAAAGCAAAAACACGCAAGTCTGAGCCTAATTCATTCAGAAACTGAATACAGGTAAATCTCACCCTCAGAGATGTTCCAATAAGCTTCTTTCACAGACTAGATTCCTTCTTAGTCTGGGCCCAATCCTTTTCCTGGTACAGTCCTTGTTAGTTCCAGCAGACATCCTAGGTGGAAAGCAGGGGTGTTCTCATGACTGGCAGCCCCCTTTTATAGCTTTGGCACAAGGCAGGAATCCTTTGTCTCTCTGGCTCCCCACCTCTCCTACTAAATGATTTAGATGGATTCCAGTATCTGGTGACATGTTCACGTGTCCTGTGAGACCCCAGCCTCCATTCTTCCAGGGCTGACCCAGACATACCCAGCAAGGTTTGCAAGGAAACAGAGCCATTTACATATCATTGATTCTGAAGCACCCTTAATGGTTTCCACTTAATGGGTTCACATCAGTAATACAAGTTTATATCTTATTTTCCTAGCTTCAAACATAGAAATAATACATGCAAACAAATAGGATGATCACACTCAGTAGATTATAAGCTTTGTAATGATACCTGACGAGACTTTTTGCATGAAGCATATTCCAGTTACATTATATTCACACTCATAAGCATATTTCCATAAAACATTATGGAGTGCAACATCACAGATGTGTGAGCCTCTTCTCAGTGCATTGCACCCTCTAACTGGTGCCTCTTACTCTGAGTGAAGAGTGTGGGGGTGTGAGTGGAGGGGTGTACAGGGGGAGTGTGGTCAGTTACATTCTTGGCCAGTCCAGACTGAGGAGCCAAACCCCTTCAGCACCATGGACAGCACATCCAAGTCCGGCTAACCCCACTCACCTGGCCGATCCCCTCCCAGCCTGTGTCATTATTAGAGATTCATTCAGCCTAACTGGGGCTCATAGACTTTAAGGTCAGAAGGGACCATCATACTGATCCCTGTTCGCTTTGTTTTGCTTCCTAAGCAGCAACGATTTTCATTGTGCAGCCCTTTGGCTCCTCTTTATGAACCGGTATGAAGAGTCGATGGAGCTAAATATGCAGCTGCTCTGAAGCTGCGGCTTAGATTTGGGTTATTTTTTGCAGACAAATCCTCTTTTCTATCAGATTTGACATCAGACAATCCCTCCAATGCCCTCTCTTTCTTGCTCCCTGTGTCTTTCACTATCTCATTCTCTCTGTCAGCCTCTGCATTTTTCTTTCCCTCACCCCTATCTTCTCTTCTCTGCATCTCTTCCCTTCTCCCCTCATTTTTGATTCCTGTCTATTTTCCTATCACCATCTCTCCATATATACAGTTTTCTCTTCTCTCCTTAACCCTTGCAGTGCCTCTCTTCTTTCCTTTTTCCATATTTATCTCCTTCTGATCTGTTCCCCTTCCCTCTTTCCTCCTTTCCCCACCCTCCCTTCTGAGCTGCTCATTTCCAAGGAGCTATGAATTTATCAAAGAGCCGCCTCTTTGCTCTGGAGTCCTGCACACAGAGATCATCAGGCACAAACATCCAGTGGTGGCTGATCTGGCATGGCCCTCCTACAGCGGATGAAGCCTGGAATACTTGGCAGAAGCATTAACCATTTTGCAGGCCAAGCCATTGCATCCCAGTCAGCCTAATGTCACACCTTGTGGATGATACAGGCCAATAGCAGCACAAAGAAGGAATCAAGGAGGGAGTAGACACAGGCACCCTGAGACTTTGGTGGTAGGCGCTATAGAAAATCCATAGATAGGCAGATTAGATTAGATCAACTGCATTCGTCTAGAACAGTGGTTCTCAAGCTGTGGTCCGCGGACCACTAGTGGTCTGCGAGCTCCATTCAGGTGGTGCGTGGATAGTTCCCTCTAAAGTGCGCACCTGGGTGGCCGCATATGAGAGAACGAAGGGTCACCTACCTAATTAGTGGAGCCCCGCAGGTGTGACTCCATTAATTAAGTGCCTGGACCCTCAAGAAGACGCACATGTAAGGTGAGGTGTTGGGCTTGGGGGAAATAGGGGATAGGTGGGAGGGGGCAGTGGGGTGAGAAGAGGGGGTGAGGAGAATTTGGGATGTGCAAGGCTGCAGTGGCCAGAGAAAGAGGCCACTTTTCCCAGCCCCATGTCAGGGGCTGCCAGGGAGCCACCCCCCCTTCTTCCCAGCCCCAGCTTGGGGGCTGCTGCGGCAGGAGAGAGAGGGAGAGACCCCCCCTCTTTCCCAGCTGTGGTGGGGGGAGAGAGGGCACATCCATCACATTAGAAAGGTAAGACTACTGATATATATTTATAAATATGAGTTGTGTACTTTTATTTGTAGAACAAAAAAAATTTTTTTTATATAGCGTTTTTATCTAAAGCACTTTACAATAGTTAGCTAATGGTACAAACAACATTTGGAAAGCTCATTAAGTGGTCTGCCGAGACCCTCAGCAATTTTCAAGTGGGCCGCGAAAAAAAAAGTTTGAGAACCACTGGCCGAGGGTTCTAACACCAGCTCTATTCCTCGCTGGACAGCATGATAGTACGTGTCTGCACACAAGTAGCATGGGAATGGGGTAGGAAACCGCACAGACACTTACAGGAGTGGAAGGGGTGAAAAAGCACCCAAGGGACTTGTACCCAATGTCCATTCCAGCCAAGAAGCCACAGAAATCCCCTTCTGAGTCCCCTCTCACCAGGGTTCTGCACCCAGAGGCCATTCCAGAGGGACACAGGGCTCCAGTTTAGATTCTTATCCAGTTCCTCCTCTCATAGTCCATTCCAGGCTGTTCAGGAATCCAGTTCAGGCATTCCCTCCAAGGCTATACAAATCCAGATTCACCCCAGAGTGGGTCCAGATCACTCCCTGGCAGGATACCTGTAACTCTTATTGACTTCAGTAGTAGTTACTGGTATCCTGTAGGAGAAGAATTGGGTCTGAGGCTTTATGTGGACTCCTGGAGAAAATTGTAATTGGGGCTAACAAATCACTTTGCCTGTGTTTCTGGACATTTGCCAGCATACCAGGGGTATTTACAAAAGCCCCTACAACCCCCATCCTCTGTCAGTCACTCTTTCCCTGGTGTTCAGCAGATTGTAGCACGAGTGCTGAGCTCAGCATGGGATCCAGACTACGCGTCCCTTTTCCTAACAAGTCCAGAAGGAGGGGGGCTCTTCTCTGGCTTTCCTTCCTCCTGGAATGGTTTCGGGGCCTGATATTCTGCTTTCTTTAAAGATGAGCCTGTCCATGTTGTGATGCAGATGACAAGTCCCTCCTTAGGGTGACCAGACAGCAAGTGTGAAAAATCGGGATGGGGGTGGGGGGTAACAGGAGCCTATATAAGAAAATGACCCCAAAATCAGGACTCTCTCTATAAAATCGGGACATCTGGTCACCCTATCCCTCCTCAGCCTTCTGGAGCCGCAGGGTAGTCAGCATTAGGATGTTGCAGCAGGACCAAGGAGGAAGAGGGATGAGTGGCTGGGTCTGGTGTGACAGCACAGTCAGGCTATTCAACACCAGTATCTCAGCAAGACAGACTGCTTCCTCAAGAGCAGCCCAGAAGTCACTTGTTAAAGTGATGGGCTTCCCACAGGGGAAGTTGCTTTTTAAGGGAGCACTGTAAAGCTGGCATTCCCATATTTTTACCAAGCAGATTTCCGAACCTGTGGTACTCCTAACACCTTATGTTACTAAAACAAGAGGTGAGCTAAGCTTGGGGATCACTCCACAGTTTCTCATTGTCAGGTGTGTCTATACACGAGGTTTTGGTTAGGGCCCATCCCTAGTTAAAAATGAATAAAAAGTCCCATTTACTTTCCACCCTTGCTGCTGTTTGTTTATTTTTTGCATTTCTTTTAGCTGGGAGGATGAAGCCAGAGCAGTCAGTTTCCCTTCTGATTCTAGGTGCCTGCCTCCCTCCTGCAAGGCAATTAAGCACATGGGGAATTCTAAACAGGTGAGTAGTCCCACTCCAGTGAACTAAACTACTGTTTGTGAGCCATCTTAAGTACTTTGCCGGACTGGAGGCCTGGTCAGTGTCACTCTCCAGTTCTCCTAGGCTCAGGATCCTCTGCTGTTTGGCTTGCAGACACTGCAGGAAAACAGTATCCTTTGGAAAGCAAACTGTGTTCACTGAACCTGGGTTTGTTTATTGACAAAAGAAAATCCCTGAAAACATTTCCACTGATGTTTAGGGTTTCACCAATCCTAAACTGTAGACTGAATTGACCTGATTGCATCCTTTCAAATGCCAGCTGATAATGCTGCTTCAGGGGCTGATCCTGGCTGATACTTAGCTCCTTCAGTTGGCATTGGAATTAAGAGGAGCCAAGGTTGCTCAGCATCTGGCAGGAACCATCTCTGAGTCTCTCTAAGCTCCACACTTTCCTCTGAGGCCAAGAAATCCCCACTGTGAGGAGCCAGGAGGCAAGCAGATTCTCCATATCTGCTTTCTATTTACCCACTGTAGCACTTTTGTTCATAATAATTAATGCTGTTATTTCGGATGATGGACTCATTTGCATAACTGATCCAGCAGTGACTGTAATGGTAGCAATGTGTGGGTGTAGGGGTGGGTGTGGGGAGGCAAATTGAGGCCAGACTATCTGCAGGAGAGTTACCAACCATGTGTGTGTGTGTGTGTGTGTGTGTGTGTGTAAGAGAGTGTGCAGGGTTTGGAGGATTGTGAAAGAGCTGGCAGTCCAGAGAGAGCACCAGCAGGGGGCACTCCAACACCACCACCACACACACACACACACTCTCTCTCTCTCTCTCTCTGAGCTGAGCTCTTGGTTGTGAGAGCAGGCAGATTCCTGAAGCTGATTACCTCTTCCCTGTCCCTTAGCCTGTTTGTGTGGTTTGGATCTCCGGTGTGGGGTGTGTCTTCTTGGGTGAGGGGGTGGTGAACAGGGATCTTCCCAGTCACGGCAGGGGGACTGCAAACCCACTTGACTTTCTGCACGATGAATAGACAACACGAGCGGTATGAGAGAAATGTCTAGGAGACAGGCTGTCACTCAGGCACACCCGCACACAGTCTTGGTTCATATAAATATTCAATCATACTTCCCTGGCATGGCAAATCAAGGCATTGCATTCAAAAACACACACACATTCACAGACACACGCTCTGAGGATGGGTATGGTAAATATGGAATCTTAGGGACAGCCTTTCACCTTAGGGTTACTCACTCTAGTCTGGGAAATGGAACAGCTTGGGGGCATTGTGGAATGGGCTGCTGAGCCTTTCACTCCTGGGTTGGGATGCAAAGCACTTCATCTCGGGTATTAGTACTCGGGCACCACAGAGGTGGGTGCATGCAAATATCGTGGGCTGGATTCTGCTCCTCTTACTCACACTGCATAGGCCCTTACTTCACATGTGGGTCCATTGGTTTCAGTGGAGCTCTTCATGGAGTAAGATGCTACTCAGTGAGAAAGGGGGGCAGAATCTGACACTAATGACTCAAGCCTCACAACATCCCCATGAGGTAGTTCATGCATAGAGAGAACTCCCTTTACTTATCACTGGGGGGAAAACAGCACCAGCTTAAGAGTACATTGAAATACTGCGCAGCCAGATAGGCCAGGAAGTGAAAAATACTGTAGCTGCCTGAAGGTGGAGAGGGAATTTAATAATTCTCTGGCACCTTTATTCCTAGCATCTGAAAGCACTGGACAATTAAAGAAGTACTGCCTTGTAGCACCAATCTTATTGCTAGACTCATCTTACACAACTGAGCTACAACCTAGCTTGACCAGCTTGCATGTGCTAAAGCACCACCTTAGTCGTGACTAGACCGGTAAAGGTACTAGTTAGATTGAGTTAGCTAACATGATCCACCAGCTCACCTGGTCTAGACAAACAACAATACCTAGCTCTTTTGAAATGCTTTTCAGCGGTAGATGTCAAAGTGCTTCACCGCCTTTAACATACTTCTCCTCCCAACACCCCTGGGCGGTAGGGCAGGGCTATTTTACAGATGGCAATCTGAGGCTAAGTGACTTATAGAAGTTGACACAGGCAGTCTGTGGCAGAGCAGGGAACTGAACCAGAGTCTTCCAAATCCTAATCACTGGACCACAGTCGTGATGATTTCTCAAGGTCCAGGCCAGCCCTACACTGCCATGATTCCTTCTCTCTCTTAAAACCCAAATGACTGCAAGTGATCAGGACGTCAGTTTTAGATACCCTCCAACAGCAGGGTGAGAGGGGATCACCAGTGCCACCGCTGGCACCATTTCAGTGTTCCTTAGAAGTCTGGACAAGTCCAGCCCTTCTTAGTTTGTGACAGCTCCATATTGCAACACAGGATGGACATTTAATAGCATGTGCAAAAGGAGAAAAGGATGGTCTTATAGGTGAAGGCACTAGGTTCAGGCTCAGGCAAGATAAGTTGAATTTCCAGCTGTGTCATAGACCTCCTTGGGCAAGTCACTTCATCTCTCAGCGCCTCAGCTCCCCATTGGTAAAATGAGGATGATAATATATCTTTGTCTGTCTTGCCTATTTGGAGGATCAAAACTTCAGGGCAGAGATTGTCTTTTCCTAGGTGTTTGCATAGGGCCTAGCACAATGAAGTCCCAATCTCAGTAGGGCGCCATAGATCTCAAGGCCAGAATGGACCATTGTCATCATCTAGCCTGACTTCCTACATAATCCAGGCCAGAGAAAGTCCCCAGACTAATTCCTAGAGCAGATCTTTTAGACAAACAGCCAATCCGGATTGAACACTTGCCAGTGATGGAGAATCCACTACAGCCCTTGGTAAGTTGTTCCAATGGTTAATTACTCTCACTGTTAATAATGTTTGCAGTGTTTCCAGTCTGAATTTGTCTAGCTTCTGCTTCCAGCCATTGGATCATATTACACCATTCTCTGCTAGAGTGAAGAGCTCATTGTTAACTGTTTGTTCCCCATGTAGATACTGATAGACCGTCATCAAGACACTCCTTAGCCTTCTCTTTGTTAAGCGAAATAGATTGAGCTCTCTGAGTCTGTCACTACAAGGCATGTTATTGAATCCTTTAATCATTCTCGTGGCTCTTCTCTGACCCCTCTCCAATTATTACCGTTCTCGAACTGTGGTCTCCAGAACTGGACACAGTATTCCAGCAGCAGTCACACCACTGCTGAATGCAGAGGTAAAATAACCTCTCTACTCCTACTGAGGGTGCTACTATAATACAAATAAAAACTTGATTTGTGAGGAGGCAGGGGCTCTTTTTAGTAGACAGGTGTTCCCTATTACGAATGATGTTAATTGACTCTTCTCTTGGCTGCCTCAGCAGAAGCCAAGGATTGAATGACTGAACGATCCTCTTCTTCATTGCCCGTAAGATGCAGCTGGAATCCATTCCTAGTGGGCCCTGACATCCATTTCAGGTTCTCCTAGTCTTAGAGGCTGCATCCAGAAAGCATTCTATTTCCCCTCCTCTTCTGGGGGGCTGCATCCTGTTCAGGAATGCGCTCATGGTGCCAGATTCTGATCACAATTTCACTGGTGTAAAACTGGTTGGAGTTACTCTAGGTTTGTAACAGTGCAATATACAGCAGAATCTTGCCCAAAGTATTTTGGAAACCCTCTAGTGATGGTTCTAATTGTAACACTTAGTACAGGAAATTGCCTCTTGGACTACACTACCCAGAATCCTTAACAGGAAGCTGCTGGGCGTATCCTTTTGGGGTGTATTGGAGGAAATAAAAGATGGTGTAATTGCAAGCATTCAGATCCCTGTCTTTTCTTACCAAACCCTAGCTCTGTCTGATATTGATAAACTGCTGGAATTCTTCTGCAGTAAACTGTGGCCTGCTAGCGGACACAACTTCCTCAGCCAATCAGTAAAATGCTAACAAATTCAGTGAGCACTGAAATACAGTTTTGGTTCGCCTCCCTCTCCCACGGGCTGCCTCCAGAACTCAGTACAGATGAGCCCTAGAAATCCAGTTCAGGAAAGATTGAAAGGAGGAAACAACAGGCGCAATGCACAGTATTTAAAATGATAAAAAAAAATAGATATATTTTTTGTCTTTGGAGTTTGGCTAATTTATAATCTATAAAAGTCTCTGCATAATTGTGTCTTGATTAAAATGATATAATTAGGCGCTCTGGATCTCTCTCTCCTCTCCCTAAGATTATTTCTGTCTAATTGCTTTAATCTGTGTTTTCATGCACCCACTAGAAAATCAAAGCATGCTCCCATGAGGACAAGAGTGAGAGGGAATAAAGCCTGCGACTCATTAAGCACGGTGGAGAGAGGAAACTGCATCTAAATCACAAATGTGTTAACAAGGTGAAATAAATGTAAAAAAAAAAAGAGAGAAGATTTAAAATTAAAACTCAACACCTGCCTTAGATTTTAATATTAATTAAGGACCTACTGAATAGCAAATTGTTCCTCATTAAAGCCATCTTCCTGCCTTATCGATGGGGCGGAGATGGGGTTGGTTGGGAGATTAGAGACTCTTTATCCATTGGCATTCTGGAAGTGAAGGCAAAAGTGTGGTCCTCAGGGAGTAAAGGGTGGGGGACTCTGCTGGCTGGAGATTGCAAGGCAGGTGGAGGGACTGGAGAGGGGAATTATGGGAAAAGGACCAGGAGGCCCAATCCAATTCCCATTAAAGGCAATGGCAAGGCTCCCTTTGACTTCAGTGGGAGTTGGATGAGATACCAGGTGAGAGCACTGCATAGTACCAGTGACGGGTGCCTGATGGATGGATGGATAGATAGTAATATGCATCAGACTGATATATAAATAGTAACAGGCATGAGATGGATAGGATCTAAGGAAACATTGTAACAAACAACAGAAGATGAGGTTTGGACTAAGAAGTAAGAGCAACCTTTAATAAGTTCCTGGCCATATTTCCAGCTTGACTCCTTCTGTTAAATTCTGGAATCTTGAAAGCAGAGGTGAGCAACTAATTGTTAAGAATAATTCATTCAACCAACTGAACCTCTTTTTTCTGCTTGCAGATCACAATTTATATGTTATTTCAATTTTTTTGCATTTGTTAGGTTGACTGCCACTATCCCACATTCAAACCACATTGATGAGTTGTGATTGGTCAGACAAGTCACAGGCTTTTTTTCCTGCTATCTGATTGAGGGAAGATGCAAGAAGCATACTTGTGTGTGAACAGACATTTTGGTCTCCATGGCATTCAAAACTTGTTGCAACTTTGAAATTCATATTCTGCCAACAGTTTTGTGAGCAAAACATTATTGCTCAAACTCTTATGGAAAGTGAATATGAAAGGGGCATGGATATGGCCAAGTGGGTCCACAGAAAGCACTGACTGAATAGCTGCCTAAAGGTGTTTGCATTATTCACCCAGCACCAGGGGAAACCCCCTTTAGACTGCATTCACTTGGTATGGGGGTGTCATGGAGTCACCGGGTGATGCTCCGGAACTGCTCCCCACCAAGCCAGTCAGGACTTTGGGGAGCCTCCTCTCCCTTGGAGCAGACTTGTTCAGGGCAAGATGCTCACACGTCTTCACCTCCTGGGTCTCTCCTTGGAGCATTCAGCATCCTCTGCCCCTCTGTGTGCTTTCCACAGCGAGCCCGCCCCCCCTCTGGTGTTTTGCTTTCCCCCCCAACATGCGAGCCCCCCGCCCCCCAGCCGGGGTCCCCCCTGGGGGAAAGGGCCCCCCCCAACAAAAAGGGGTTCCCTTGGCCCCACCCCCCCCACCTTTTGGCAGTTCAGAATTTGAAAACCCTTTCCCCCCCCCCAGCCCCCAGCCCCCCCCCCCCCCAGTTTAAAACAACAGAAAAAAGGTGTTTTTTTGGAAATGAAAGGGAAAAAACAGGGGGCCCCCTAAAAAACAAGAAAAAAGGCTTGGTTAAAAGAATACAGCCCGAACGGACCCCCTTCCGGCCCCCCCCGGGTTCCCCCATCCCCCTGGGGGGGGGGCAAGGGAGGCCCAGACCCCCCCTAACAATTCTTGCCCTTCACTCTTCCCCCGTCCACCAAACAGCCTCCCCCAGATAACAACCCCCCCCTAGCCCCCCCCTCCCTTCTTGGCTTTAGCCTTCCCCTTTTCCCTTTTTTCCAGGGGCCCCCAGGAGGGTTTCCCCCAAACCCTGGAAATTTCTCTTTTGGTCCCCCCCCCTTTTCCAACACCTTTTCAAAGTTTTTGGCAAAAAAAAAACCTTTTTGGGGCCAAAGAAGGAAGGGGGCCCCCCAAGGGGCCCCCCCAATCAGTTTTGCGTAGGGGCCCAGGCCATCAGTTGCTAGGAGACAGAGGGTCAGGCATTTAGGTGCACTGGCCCTTTGCTCTGCCAGATACTTAAGAACTGCCATAGGGACACTGAGGCCCCAACACAGTATTCAGAGAAAACATTAAGAACATTCCTAGTTCATCACAGGGGGTTTGAGCCAGACACTGAGGGCTCCATCCTCAAAGAACTGAGCATTCTGGTCCCAACCCAACAATGCTCACAAACAGTCCTATTGACTTCCGTGGAACTGTTCCTGTGCAGGCTTGAGTGCTTTGCTGGAGCACACACCCAGTCAATGCCAAAACTCCCATCTGCATCAGTGGGGCTGGGATCTCACCCCAAGTGCTCAGCACCATTCAGGATCAAGCACCAAGAGGGAAGCAGCTGTCATCTCAGTGCAGCAGCTGAAGGGCTAATTTGTTAACAGAGAGAGAGGGAGGAACTACCCATGGTATATGAGTTCACGAGGCCAGTTCAGCATCCCTGTGGCCCTGCTTTAATTAAGTGGAGCCTGTCGTCAAGTTACTGACTATTTTATAATGTATCAATTTTAGGTTCTTTAGAATATTTATGATCCATGGTCAGAAAGTGATATTCTACAGGACTGTATATAAGGGAGATAGATATGTAAAATATACATAACGTTATTGGTTTTGATAATTTATGACAGTGAAATCTGTAGCCGTGGATATTTTTGTATAAATCTAATAATAATAATAAATGCATTACTACGCACTGAGCACTTTCCATGTGTATAGGAAGATTCACTCTGTCTCTCTCTGGTTTTTTTGACTGCGTCTGTTACTGGGCTATAGAAGTCTGTACAATTTTCCTTCTGGGATCTATATTTTTGTTAAACAAATGTCTCATTTAATATCTTAGCTTTCTCTCACTAAACACAGGTCAATCAATAGCCTAGAAAGGGCACCGAAGAAATAAACGAGAGTCCAATCCTACTGCCTTTGAAACAGATGGGAGTTTTGCTGTTGATTTCAATGGGAGCAGAACTGGATCCTTTGCCATTAGCTATGGGAGAAGGTAGGGAGCGGCCATGACTTTTTCATATCATAATCTCTATCTCCCAGCCCTACCCTGGGAACTGATGATGCCCCCATTTTCCTCCCCTCCATGGGCCACCCTGGCTGGGATTATTTCCCTGGGATTCACTGGGCCCATTTGTTATTCTCTCCCTTAACTCATGAGAGGGTTAAAATCCTACAAAGAACATCTACTGCTCACACATCTACTGCTTCTCACCTCCCGCTCCCACAGCCCTTCAAAAATTGGGGAAACTGAGTCACAGAGTGGTGTGGAGACTTACCCAACACCACACAGTGAGTCAATGGTACTGCCATGATCTCAGGTGTCCTGGCTGCCAGTAAGGAGCTCGATCCAGCAAACCACACTGCCTCGAGTCAAGTTTCTGCTTGACAGTGGAGAAAGGGAGGGAAGGAGAGAGAAGGCCTGGAAAGGACACACTGTCTGTCTTTCCGGCCCCTCCTTCACCCATTCCAACCGTGGGGTTTTCTTTTTTAATATTTATTTTATCTATTTCCTGACGTGAAAGATTAAAACAGAAGAGATTAAAAGATTACCACAGTGGATGAGACGGAATGTGCTATCTCTCTCTTCCTCTCACTGGGGTAGAAATCTAGGAAACCTCACTCTCTCTCTTTGTCTCCCCCTGCCACCTCTTTCCCCACCCTCCTCTGTCTCATCTCCCATTGATCTTTGAAGATCAAAAGGACTTTTGATTTTGAAGTATGCAAGTCTGTCCGTCTGTCCTGAAGGCCGCTTTCTCATCCCTGTCCCGCTGTCCCCTAAGGAGGTGATAGAGTGCAGGTCAACAGGCAGTTGCAGAGGGGGGAAGATATGGGGGTGGGGGTGGGAAGGGGGAGGAGGGGAATGGGATTGATGTGGAAAGCTGCCTGCCTGGGATTGGTGGAGCCACCATAATGATATCATAGCTCCCTTTACATAGCTGCCCCCTGTGACACCAGCTCCACCCCTTTTCCTCTCTTCCGCAGGATGCCCTCATTCCTCCCTGTAAGTCCAGGAACCTATCCCCTCCATGGAGGCTCTGGGGCATGGAGGGAGGGGCAGAAGCAGCCTGTGTCTCACCCAGGGCTCCATCCCCATTCAGAGAGAGCCAGGTATGAAGGAGAAGACTGGGATAGACTGAACATTGGGGCCAAGCTCCTCTTTCACCCCGGCAGGAGGAATGGCTGGGTCCGACTGGGGGAGCCATGAGTGGGAAGAAGGCTGGAATGGAATGCACCAAACGGCACCTGCCTCCCATTAGGCATACGTCACCCAGAGCCCCTCGTCCTGCACAAATTTATGGCTCCGGCCAGGGTCCTGATCACTCCCTCCCAATGCTGGAGGTACACAATGCTCCTGGGTACACTTCTGAAAACCTGCCCCCATCCTGCCCCTTCAGACTGGGTAGTGAGATTTATTACTCTCCTCCTGAGTGGGGTTTGCAATGGACTGAATGGTGAGTCCGGCTGGCTCAGATTGCTAAGGGTAGTTTGCCCAATGCCAGTAGTGCCATGCCCACCCCTGGGAGCTGATTGCTAAGGCAGAGAACTCTCCAACTCAACTCCTCTGTGACCACCTGCTAGTCAGCAATCCTGTACACATGCCAAGGGGACGACGTTCAGCCTGCCAGCGCCGGCAACATGTCATTGGAACTGTCCTCTGTGTACAACGCTGTTAGGGCAGCAATTGATGCTGGCACTATGTCAAATCTCCATGTTGCAGACCCAGTACTGGTATCATTAAAATAGACCCAGGTTCCATTCAGTGCAGAATAAGGCTCTGGTATAATCATCATCATCATGAATACTACTTAGCCCTATGTAGTGCTTTCCATCTCCCAAAGAGCGTACACGGAGCAACTATTGTAGTTAACCATGTAAAATGGACATGGCTTCTCTGAACAGGGCAGCTGGTGCAGAACAAGGTACCAGTGTAATGGACAACAGGCCCTTCCCTTCCCCCTCCCTCTTCTTTCCCACCTTCTGGAGTCCCAGCCCCAAGCTGTGAGGGTGGGAACGGGACAAAAAAAACCCTGCCAACTTTGTGTTTCTCCCTCTCTCTTTCTCTCCAGCTGCCTGCGAGGGAGGTTCAGCGAAAATAATGAACTAAAAGCCAAGACCCAGAGAAAGCTGATTCATCCCCCGCCCAGGGCCAGCGGCCGGCTCCAAGCAGAGCTGTAAAATCAATCTGTCACTGCTCACCGCATTATAGATCAGAGGAGAGATTCTGACTGCAGCAAGAGGCTGAGCCTGGCCTCCTCATGGGTCCCTCCTTCTTTCCCAGGCAGAGCAGGAACTGTGAATGCAGCCCCGACCAAGGGACAGAGACAGATGGACAGACAAAGGGAGGGAGGGAGAGAGAGATGAGAGAGCTCAGCTGGAATGGTGATCAGAATCCCTTCCAATGTGACCCTTCCCCTACCACCATTCACCAGGCTCCAAAGGCAGATTACCCTGTGCACACAGCCACTTTCCTGCCTTCTCTCTTCCCACTCATGGGGTCACACCTGGATCAAGAAGTGTGTGTGCGTGTGTGTGTGGGGGGGGAAGGAGATAGGCTGAATGATTTCCTCCCCTCATGCTCCTTTGGGAATGGCTGCCCCCTTCCTCCCCAAACATCCTGAGGGGACTCTATGTACTTCAATCCCCTTTCTCCAGAGTGTCATACAGATGACTTAATGGGGCCCAGACCCTACCCCCTTGTCTGCTTACTGATCTTGGTGGAGGGCATGTTTACAAAACTGAGTGCTGAGGGCTGTCTGGAGGGCTAGGCTACTAATGGTGACAGCGGATACAGGAGAGAAGGCCTTGCTTATTGGGTGATGAACTGGGAGAGGGACTGTCTCTACAACTGACTTGGGCAGAAAGTGTGGAAAACATTCTTAACTTGTGTAGTCTATTCAGCCATGGGATAATCCCCTAGGGACATTTACAAATGGAGTGGACAAAGCCATGAAGAACATATTGCATGGAAGAATTCTGCATTGGACCAGGGGTGGACCCGATGGGGCTTAATATATCTTGTCCATTCATAGTCCCTTGGATTCTCAAGTCTTTGTGTGTGCACAGTGGGTAGTTTTCCTACAGTTGCTATGGATGGGCAAGATAAAGTAGTTTTCCTGAAGCTGGAGAGAGAGAGAGAGAGAGAGAGACAATCATTCCTTGAAGCTATTGCCAATACAATATGTGTGTGGAGCGCAGTTAGTTGGTTTCCCTAGTGCTGGTGCACTTGTCTGTTTTGTGTATGGGAGAAAGAACAGCTTTTCTGCAGCTGTTGCATATGTGTGGGTGAGGGCTGGGGCTACTTTTCCTGCAGCTTTGAATCTGAGAGTAAAGGAAGGGGCTATTTTCTCTACACTTGTTTCCTGTGTTTGTGTATGTCTGAGAGATGGAGCGGCTGGGTCAAATTTCAGTAGTGTTGCAACCACGCAGTAGTGGCTCTGATTTAGTATTGGACCACTTCTTAAAAGTGGTTGGGCCCTGGCACCCCTGGTTTTACCCCCTGTGGAACTCTGAGCAAATGTAAAAACCTTGCCCCTCTGCCTTCTGTAATTAGTGCCACTGGGAGGGATGTGAGTAGTTATTTTCAGACGTGCTGTGCCGAGTCTTCATTTATTCACTCTAATTTAAGGCTTCACATGCCAGTCGTACAGTTTAACGTTTTTAGAAGGTCTCTTTCTATAAGTCTATAAGATATAACTAAACTATTGTTGTATGTAAAGTAAATAAAGTTTTTAAAATGTTTAAGAAGCTTCATTTAAAATTAAATTAAAATGCAGAGCCCCCCGGACTGATGGCCAGGACCCAGGCAGTGTGAGTGCCACTGAAAATCAGCTTGTGTGCCACCTTCGGCACCCGTGCCATAGGTTGCCTACCCCTGAGTTATACTGTCTTATTGTTCTGTTTGGACAGGCCTAGCACAATGGGCTCCCAGTCCATGACTGGGGTTCCTAGGTAATATTAAACATAACATTGCTGTTTCATATGCTTGTGCGGATATGTTTGATCAACCGGGCAGTTTCTCTACAGTTGCTGCATTTTTGTGTGCGATGTCAATTGTTTCCCATCAGCTTCTGTGTGTGTGAGAGAGAGACAAGTAGGCTGCCAGAAGCTGTTGTATGTGTGTTTATATTTGTGCCTAGCTGCTGGTTTCACTCCAGCTGTTGTGTGCATGTGTGTGATGGGAGAAGGAGATGTGAGCAGTTTCTCTGCAGCTGCATTTAAGGGACTTGGACCATTTCCCTTCCATTGTTGTATGTGTGTGTTTGGGTGAAGGACATGAGGAGTTTTTTTGCAGCTGTTGTGTCGGTCTCTGTGTGTTTGTGTCTCAGAGAGTGGACAGTTTTTCTACACTGTGGTGTTTGTGAATGCGAGAAACAGAACTGTCTTCCTTTCTTCTGTTGCATATATCTAGGTGTGGAAGGGCAGGGGGTTGGAGGCAGGCATTATTTCTCTACACCACTTGTGTGTGTCTGTTTCTGTGAGGGATATGATTTCCCTGCAGCTGCTGGGGTTGTATGTATGGGGAATGATAGTGTCTCAGCAGCTATGTATGTGCATCTGTGTGATTGTGTGAGGGGAGGGAGTAGTCTCCCAGCAGCTGTTGCACGTGTGCAAGGGGAGGGGATAGTTTCCTAGCAGCTGTTGCATGTGTGTGATTGTCTAAGGGGAGGGGTGTAACTCCCCAGCAGCTGTTGCATGTTGTGATGCTATGTATATGTGGGTAGCTCCCTAGCAGCTGTTGCATGTGTGCGATCGTGTGAGGGGAGGGGTAAAGCTCCCCAGCGGCTGTTGCATGTGTGTGTTTTAATATCTCTAAGGGAGGCCCACCCCCTTACCTGTGTGCACCGGAGCCGTGGCTGGGAAGGTGGTGGAGCCTGGGCGCTAGCTCCATGGGAGACAGAGCTTCACTTGTCACAGCTTCCCCAGCTGGGAGCAGCAGCATCGCCTCTCGCCCCAGAGCCCGGGCCGAATTAATCACTGGCGGTTTAAATGCCACTACAGCCCCTTCTGCCTGGTGCTCCCGGTGATGCAGCTGCAGCGGCGGCGAACCCCACGCCTGTCTCTGCCCGCCCCGGCTTCAGCCTCAGCCTCCGCGCGGCCGGGGAGCCGTGAGCCCGGCCGCTGGGCCTCGGGGCAATGAAGCAGCTCGGGGAGAGGGGAACCCACCGTGCAAAGGGGTGAGGCCGGGGGAGGGGGCCCCCGCGCGCACACACACACAGAGACGCGCGCGCGCGGCGGGAGCGCCAGCCCTCGCACTATCGATCATCGGAGCCAAGAAGGGGCTGAGAGTCTCCCCGCGGGATCGGCAGGTATGTGTCTCGCTCGGCGGCGGCTGTGCATGCACCGTGGGGCTGGTGCATGCACCGTGGGGCTGGCTCCCGCCCCGGCTCTTCCTGTCGCCCCTTGTCTCCCAGCCAGGTTAGGGAGAGACGGCTCAAACCCCACTCTGCATCTCTCCCTCCCCCCTCCAATCTCCCCGGTCTCTCTCCAGGGCTGTAGCTGCTTTGGGGCCAGGTGGAAGCAGGGCAGATGCTCCGAGGGGCTGGCCGGCCGGATGAAGCACATGTGAAGAGGGGAGGGAGCGTTGCCTTGCACGCCAGTGGTCTGTGTGCCGGGGGGTCGTGAATAGCTGCAGAGCCGGCGGCGTGCAGCTGGGGTCGGCTGGATTGCTCCGTTGCAACCCCTGCAGGAGCAGGAGGGGTAGGTTTATTTTTTTGCTGGCAACTATAGTGGCAAGAGGGAGATTGTGCGTCGTCCCCCCTTCCTCCAGCCTCTGTGGCTTTGCAAACTTTGGCGAGGGTTCTTTGCAGAGGCAGGAGTGCGTGGGTAGCGGG
This sequence comes from Chelonoidis abingdonii, assembly GCF_003597395.2. Classification (NCBI taxonomy): domain Eukaryota; kingdom Metazoa; phylum Chordata; order Testudines; family Testudinidae; genus Chelonoidis; species Chelonoidis abingdonii. Next base: position 100,281,517 of record NC_133769.1, read on the forward strand.
GGTATGTTTTGGGTGGATGGGGAAAGTCAGCCTCTTGCTTTCCCTGCCTCCCCCGTGCTCTGCTGGCAGGCTCCTCGGGAACGTGTGGTGTGTGCCTGCAGCTGGCCAGCGCCACAGGGGCAAGTCCAGAGAGCTGGGTGCCTGCGTGTGTGCTGGAAGCAGGTTTATTGCACCAGAGAAAGTGTGCCCACATTTGTATGCGTCAGCAGCCCCCTGCTTTGGAGCACGGCGTGCGGGGAGGAGAATCTGAACAAGGGGGACCAGACGTATCCCATTGTCATCCCAGGACAGACAGTGGAGCTGGCTGGAGAGCAGCAGAGATCTGCTGGTGCTGCAGCAGCCGACATGCTCGGGAGGTGCTGTCTGTGCGTCTGCTCCTGTGTGCCCGTGTGGCCGCCGTGCACATCTGTGTCAGCATGCATGCAGGCGTGCGCGCCCCGGGATGTGCATGCGTACCCCTGTGTGTGCACGTGTGTGTGTGAGAATGCACATGGGTGCCTGCTGCAGGTCGGAGAGCGTGCACATGCATGCACGTGCCGGTGGGACTTGGAAGCGCTGAATGGTTCAGTATTCACCCCTTCCCCCGCGAGGCCGGGGTGCTGAGCGGGGCTCTGGGGCTGTCGGTCTGGGAGGTGGGTGGCCGGGCCCCTACCCGGGGGGCTCGCCTGCGCCGCGCTGTGTCACGCCCGGGGCGGGGGTGGGATCGCTGGGGGCCTGGGCGTGCTGCTGCCACCGTGGCGCTCTGTGCTGAGCAGCCCCCGCCCATGTGAGTCCGGTGCAGCCTCCCAGGAGTGCTAATGCAAGAGCCCGGGAAAGCTTCATTTGCATGAACCATGCATTATTAATCTATTTAAATACCGCCGCCCCCAACATCCCTCCACCGCCCCCTCCCTGTTTGCACAGCAGGAAGGCACAGGCAGGAGACGATGAGGGCCGCGATGCGGGAGGGGTGAGCCCAGCATCAAACAGATTGCCCGCTGTGTGCCCCCTCCACATGCAAGGCAGCAGCTCTACAAGGGGCCCTGCTGAACAGCTAAGGAACCATAGACAGGGCTGTGTCTATGGCCCTCGCCCCATGGTGACAGGAGTGGGTGCATGAGAAGACCTCTCCAGACACTGTGAGTGTGGGATCCACCTGCCAAAGAGCAAGGCTGGTTGTTGGTTGGTTATTGGATTCCAGCTTGTGTCATGCAGCGTGGATTGCAGGATGGGATTAAAACAAGAAGGCTGTTAATTTCACATACATAAACTGATCAAATGAGGATAGAAATGAGAGGGGCGAAAAGTGGTTTAAATTCCTCTCTCCCGCTTGCCGTTTGCTACATTAATGGATGCAGCCCGGAGCATGCCATGGAAGATCTTAGAGGCCATGCCAAAGCCTGTTCAAGCAGGCGAGATCTTAGCAGTCTCATCAAAACTAGTTTAGACTCAAAAGACCTTAATGACCATATCAGAGCCATTTCAGCCATGAAAAATCATAGCAGCTGCATGGAGGCCTGTTTAGATCCTTGAAAGCTCCAGTAGATCCTAGCAGCTGGGTCAGAGCCAGGTTAACTCAGGAGAGCACATCACGCCATCATCTGACAAAAGACATACCACAGCAGTGCCTCGTTTTAGACAAGAACCTGGCCCATTGTAGACCATGTGGCAGTGTGGGGTTGGGGTGCTACAGCAATCGCATATGGAAAGGTGATGGTGCCATTTGTCCAGGGAACAGTCCCCATTGCATTCCGTGTGAGTGGTTCTGTTTCCTTTTTCAAAAGAACAAAAGCACTGGCCAGGATGACAGGATGTCCTCAGTGCTGGCAGAAAACCAGGGGAGTGCTATCCCTCAGACATATCCTTCAATTTCTACAGCTGAGGTAAAATCTCCTAGGCCAGCCCTAGCCAGGGTCTCCGCTGTTTTGAAATTCTCCATATGGTCATGGTTTTCTTGGGTTTGGCCTGCATTCTTACAGCCAATCAGGGAATCTCAGTTTCACATGAGGCTTTGCAACTAAGTGACATAGCCTCAACTGGTGATGATGTTGAGTCAGGTCAGAAAGACAGGAATTCTAGCTCCACATTGAATGATGAGGTGTCAAGGAACAAAATATTCTGGGCAGCACATTTCTAGAAAGAAGGTGTTTATAGAATGGCTTGTGTTGGGCTGAAAGGCAAGAGTTCAAAGGTGGGGGACTAGGTTGAAGGTCAGTGACCCTCCTCCTTCCAGAGGTGATCTGGTGGGAGAGCTTTCCTACTGTCATGAAACAGGATTAATGCTGTTATGTGCTGACAGAGAAGAGCCAGGTGTGCTACTTTGGCAGCATTGGTGTCACAGGAATGACATCAATGGTAGGATAGCGAGTTGGGAGCTTCAGGAGATGGATGGTCTTATGGTTATGGACATTGCACTAGGTTTCAGAAGACCTGAGTTAATTCTCACCTCTATCACATACTCCTTGGGTGATGGTAGGCATGTCATTTACTGTAGAACCTCAGAGTTATGAACACCTCGGGAATGAAGGTTGTTTGTAACTCCGAATTGTTCATAACACAGAACAAAATGTCATGGTTGTTCTGTCAAAAGTTTACAACTGAACATTGATTTAATACAGCTTGGAAACTTTACTATGCAGAAGAAAAATGCTGCTTTTAGCCATCTTAAAATGAAACAAGCACAGAAATAGTTTCCCTACCTTGTCAAATATTTTTTTAAAACTTTTCCTTTATTTTTTTTGGGTACTTTATATTTAACACACTATTGTACTTTTGTTTCTATTGGTGTGTGTTTGTTTTTTTTGGTCTCTGAGCCTGATTGCCTACTTCCAGTTCCAAATGAGGGGTGTGGTTGACTTCTCAGTTCATGACTCTGGTGTTTGTAACTCTGAGGTTCTACTGTAGTTTATCTGTGCCTCGGTTCCTTGTTTGTAAGATGAAAATTAGCATTCTTACCTGCCTCATGAGTCATGGAGTTTAGGAGGTGCCCACATACTAGAGTGAGGAGAACTATAAAAATACATGGGACATGGAATCCATAAAATAATTTTCTAATACTGAGGAGATTGGCTTTATATGCTCCATACATACCAGTAAACAGAAACTCAAAGACAATGAGATCTCTGCCTGGCTGATATGTGGAGGAGGGATGGCTGCTTTTGGGTCCCTTGGGCCCAAGGTATTTTAGGAGGAAACAAGTTGATCAACCATTAGGCTGAGGTTAATGACCTTAGGGTTTACACTGGGATCATCAGTACTCACACAGGTAACTAATACTCACAGGTGGCCTTGGGTTGGGAAGGTATTGTTGCTAAATAGCACTCTCTATATGGAATCGTATCCAATACCATGGTGATGAATACGGTGTGAAAACCCAGATTTATCTATTTAGCCGCACCTTGCATAATCTAATATGTTGATAAACTGAGTCCAAAGATACCTCCATCCCAGTCTCCAGCTAGTGATGGTGAATGTATCTCCTACTATTGGGCTCTGCCTCAGGCCAAGTGAGTCTTGTCCGGCCATGCTGAAATCTGAAGGATCTCAGGCATTCTGAGAACTTAGGTCAAGAAGAATCTTTGTTGAACCTATAGAAAAGCACAAGCTTCCCAGGGTTGAGAAAAACAGTTGTTTTGAGGTCAGGGTTCTGATAGGAGAGATTTTGTCCAGAGGGGAGTGGATGGGTTCATCTTAGGAAAGCACTCGGTGAGCTTTGAGTTAATGCGTCTATATAAATGCAAGTTGCCATTATCGGCATTATTGTGTCTCTGCTGGTGGGTACCAATGCAGAGGCGGAGCAGTGACCATTCACTGCACGTACGTATATTGTCTCGTTCTCTGGCACGTGTGTAGGCATTTGCTTTTGGTGGATGGCTTGTCCTGTGGGTGAGATGTGGGGGCTGGGAGTAAGAATACCTGGGTCCTATTCCTGGCTTTGCCCCTGCTGTCCATTGTGAGCTTCGGCAAGTCACATCATCGCTTCGTGCCTCAGTTTCCATAGCTGTAATATAGGCCTAACATTCACATATTTTACTTCATTAATTACTATTGGTACAAGCTAATGTTTATGAAGTGCTTTGAGATCATTGGATGGAAGATGCTCTAGGCATACAAACTCTTACCCTGATTGGGTCCGCTTGGCTAGCTGGGATATGTCAGGGCTCACCTCAGCTCTTTCTATGGCTTGTGTGCTGGGACTGTGTTAGAGTCGTTGGGGTATCTGAGGTACTCTCTCCTGGATGAACTAAGTGAGCTACTCTTTGTGCTGGGACATGTATGTGAACCACTGCCCCCTCCTAGACTTGATCAGCCTTGCCCAGGTATATATCAACTCCCTTTCCTGTCAGAGCTCCTGTTCTGCTTCTTTAACTCCCTGGGCAGAGCGTTTGTGCTTCATAAGATAAAGCTCTTGAATTCTATTCCCTGGTGCCAGCTGTATGTAATGAGCTAGCTCTTATGGTGTCTGTATATGACAACATCCAGAGACGACATGCCCTGGAGCAAGCGGCTAATAGTTCCTCTCTGCACTGCTCTAGTGAGACCTGCCTAGAAAACGGCGCTCAGTCCTGGGTGCTTTACTAGCAGAAGGATGTTGACAAATTGGAGTGAATTCAAAGAAGAGCCAGAAAAATGATTAAGGGGCTGGAGGGACTGATTTATGAGTAAAGATTAAATTTGTAGAGCTTGGCTGACCGATGACGCGATAACAGGCTGCACACAGTGAAGAGGTGGAAACACCAAGGAGGGAGAGGAGTTGTTTAAGGTGGCACAAGACGGTATAAATTGGAGTAATGGGATGAAACTGAGCAAAGGGAAAAATTTCAGCTGGCTGTCAGGAAACACTTCCTGCCGTGAGGCTCGATTGGGCTACGGAAGGGTCTCCCAAGGGGAGCGTTGGAGACGTGATCGCTCAGGGCAATTAAAGACAGGCAGGCGAAAAATACTGCGAGGAACAATCCTGCCTTGGCTGGGAGTCAGGAGGATGTGACTTAAGAGGCCTTTTCCGTCTCTAATTTCTGCATAATCTTGTGCTTCGTCTGACTGTGTTTTTCATTTTATTGCGTTCCTGTCTCACTGCTGGGGAAAACTGCAGACATGGTTGAAAAAGCCAAGGGAGCCCAGAGGAGAGGGGACCTGCCCCATTTTAGACTGAGCCTGCAAGGGGGGGTAAGGCCCCCACTCCCAGGTGTTCTAGAAACATGGTATGGGAAGTGGCCTCACAGGGAGGGGAGGGGTGGTCTGTGGTCAGATGGGAACTCTGTCATAAAAAAACTTGCTAGAATAATCTAGGTTTGAAGGACAATTTCAGGGGGACCAGCCCCCCTTCCTGTCACAGACAGTCCATCACTAGGACAGCGGGGTCAAGGAGATCAGCCCCCCAGTTACAGAGCAGGACAGTGGGGTCAGATATCGAAAGGATTAGCTGTGAGATGCTAATAGTGTAGCAGTGGGATAGAAGTCCAGGAAGGTTGAAGGGACTTCAGAGGGATTAGCTCTGTCACAGACAATCTAGCAAGGGGACAACATGTTCAGTGAGTGGGAATGAGGATTTGAGGAGGATTAGGTTTTAGTCACAGACAGACAGGCACCAGGACAGCGCCCTTGGGGATGGGAGGTAAGGTGTCGAGGGAATTAACTCCATCCCACAGACACTCTCCCTAAGAGTGTCTCCGGAGCAGGGAAGGTGTGACACGGACACCCATTTGTAGTTCAGTACGGTGTGTCAGCAACTCTTGTCAGGCCTGACATATTCATTACACCTCATACGCTGGAGTCATAGTACTTATTTAAAAGGTGACTTGTAATATATCGTGTAAAATATAACAACACACTGGTCATTAATGTCACTGTGCAATGTTTGTAACGGCTCAGTAGGTGTAATTATGGATTCTCGCTGCTATTCTGTCCTGGATACTGCAAACAGACAAAGGTGATAATACAGATTTCTTCCATATAAAAGGCAAAGGAAATATGGTGGCAGATGCCCTCTCTAGGAAAGACCTGCTGCATATGGGTCAACCAGTGGCTAACCCTCCTGCAGCTTTGTACGGAGGGAGGTATGACCCTAAGAGCATCCCAATGCCATTGGGCAAGGGGCTCACTGGTATCAAGTGATAGGTTTGAGATGGCCTGACCATTTCAGTGTACTCCAACTCACTGTGGTTATAATCTGTATCTAAAGAATGTCAGGCAGGATATCATTGGAAAACTAACAACTCACTGATCATTAATATTCTTGCATGATGGATACACGAGGTGTGTACAAAAAGTTATGAATAGGCCCTAGATTTATATTCTTAAAAGATGTTTGGCAAGCAGTGAGTAAGCACATTAAACAAAGTGATGTGTAGTTGGTTCTCTGACCAGCCGGGACTTTAGGCAAAGACAGTGAAGGACTATTTTTTACATATTAGGTAAACAAAGCTATCAGGTCAACAAGTCAGGGAGGAGACTGCATGGCATCTGTGTCCCCATAGGAGAGAGAAACTTGACCTGAATTTTGCTTTTCAGAGACTACGTTGCAAAGGTTTACTGGTCAGTAAAAACAGGGAGGCTATATCTCAAGTGATGCTGATTGTTTACAATATTACTGTATTTTAAAAGTGTATAGAGTGAGGTCTTTTCTGAAAGCTAATATCACACTGGTGATTAATATAATTGTGAAATGTGTATATTAACGCTATCTGAGGAAATATGGATCCTTAATGATATTATGCTTTAAAGTCAGTGACCCAAAGGGAAAAATAGATCTCTCGCAGACAGGAGGGATTGAATGTCACAGCTATCTACCCGTCTTCAAATAAATTAAGCAAGGTGTGGCCAAAAACAATGGAAGAGAATTTAGCAGGGGGATGGGAAGACTGCTTCACGATGACCTCATACTGTTCTTCCCTTCCTGCGAAGTCAATGAACTTTGAGAGAGATGCTTTCAAAGGTTTACTGGACTATAAAGGGAGGGGTAGAGAACCCTAGGTTATCCATCACTAGGCAGACACAAGGGAAGAGAACTCTTCTTACAAGCTGAGAAAGATGGGTCCTTCAACCAGTGGCGGGTTGAAGTTTCTGGAAACTGAATATAGGTGAGAAACATGCTTAGGCGAAGCTCTTTCACCTAGGAAGACAAGGGAAACCAGCCTCTTGTTCTTCTGTGGAAGATCCCAACAGAGGGAAAGTCAGCCATGACTGGGAAAAGTAGTGACTGGTGAGAGAAACCACCTTGAACAAAGCCTGTATCTAGCTAGATTAAGTTTTAGACTTTTAGAAGCAGGTTTTGTTTTGTTTTGCTTGTGACACTTTCTGTCATTCCTTGTGCATGAACTCAGTTAATCCTCTGCCTATTTGGTTAATATTTTTTTTTTATTTTTCTTATAAACCAACTCCGTGCTGTGTTTAAAGGGAAGGGTGTATTTACCCCAGTTAAGTTAATAAGCTGTGATGTGCTTTTGTGTCTTCAGAAGAGCAAAAGAACCGTATTATTTCTCTGAACTGTCCAGGACAGGGCTGGACATTGTAGAGCACATGGTTTTGGGATGATTGAGGACTGGTAAGGTGTTGGGGTTACCCTGCAGGTAGTAATCAAGGTGGGTAGAGACCGGGGAGTATGAGTGGCTTGTTGCTGGCAGGCTGCTGGATTAGGGCTGTAGCTAGACAGAGACACTCAGTTGTGACATGCATGCGCGTTGCTGACTGTGAACATCCCAGGCAGGGAGTTACAGGGTAAGGTGTGACACAATACCTCACTGGTCTGGACTGCATCCCGAACTCCGTGACAGAAAGTCATCTTTGATAGCAGTTAGTCCTGAGTCACAGTCCAGCTCCAAGATTGCAGGAAGGGTTGCCCCTATGGACGCCCCCCATGTGAATTGCTTGTCTTGCCGCACCTTGCTGTTCTAGCTGGACCTTTTGTGACATTTATTGTACACAATCAGTTGATCTGACTTCTTATTCTTTTGGATTCAACCCCCCTGCTCTCCCCTTGGGGTATCTGGAGCCTGAGTTTCACATCTGTCTCTGTCTTCCCCGTCATGGACTCATGTGGAAGATCTCAGGCAATTTTGCTTTCTTTGCCCCTTCTGGAATTTGATTCCATTCCTGTGTTAATCTGGCTGTAGAAACCAACTTGTTTCTGCAGTTTTAACTGCTCCTTTCTTGTTCTATCTTGAATCTGTGATTTCTGCTCTTCTCATTGCGCACTAAAAAAGCACGGCATTGTACACTGTCTTTTATTCATGCCAGACCCCAATATGCCAGAGCAGAATTAAATAATAAATAATGGCAGAGACACATAGGCCTGGGAGAGAAGGGGTGTTTCCAGCTGAGATTTGATATGATATGGCAGTGAGAAATGGTGAACAGGAGATGCAGAGAAGGCTGTCACGCCAACAGTGCTGGGATTGTGTGAAAGGACAAAGAGGAGGCTGATATGAGATGAGTGGAAGAAGGAGGGAGGGGGCTTTGTGGTCAGTGGAGAGAGTCAAGGTCCATGAGGTGGGATGGAGCAAGACCACAGAGGGCTTTACAAACAAGGAAGGTGCTTGTGAACTTCATTCTAGGATATACGGGGACACGAGGGAGTCTCAGACTGATGTTTCTGCTCCTTTGCATGGGTGAGAAGTCCAGCAGTGTGATTCTGCACGTGCAGGAGCCTCGAGAGCGGGACCTGGGGAGGCTAGAGAGAAGAGAGGTCAAAGCCAAGGCCAGAGGCTATGAGGACCTGGATGGTGATTTTAAGGTAGCAACGGACTCACAGGCAAGGCTGTGGAAGTGATGCTAGGCAAATCTGCAGACACGGGAAACAGGAACTTCAGGAGCACACTAATGATTGGAGACAGGAATCAAGGAGGGAGCTGGAGGAGCTGGAGTTGTGTTTGAGGAGGCTCTGAGAGGAGTATGTCTGTCTGTGAGGCACTGAGCGTATGGCCCTCTGTGTTTGCTATTAGCAAGTATCTCCAACAACTGGAGGTGGGACACTAGCTGGGGAAGGCACAGAATTACTTCAGAGAATTCTCTCCCAGGTGTCTGGCTGGTGGGTGTTGCTCACATGTTCAGGGTCTAACTGATCGCCGTGTTTGGGGTTAGGAAGGAATTTCCCTCCAGACTTCTGTGGGGATGGGCCTGTAGGCAGAGAGGAGTGCCCTTTGGGAGAGAGCAGATTGCTAAGGAGGGGCAGAACCTGGATGGGAGGAAACCAGGGCTCCAGAGGGGGTCTGGATGGAATGGAGTGGTCCATGGCGATGGAGGTGAAGGGGTGGGAAGAAGGAGCCAGCACAGCTCTAAGGAGGGAAAGTGGTTTCCAAGCCATCCAGATTAAGGACTGAGGATGCTGCTGCGTGAGGTGGCTAGTGAGAGAACTACTCTCCCTGGCGCTTTGCTGAGAAAGGGAGAATTAGAGATGGGTTACGGAGCGTGTCAGGGTCTAGGGAGGGCTGTGTGGAGAGTCGGGGAAGGGACCAGTTGCAAGCGGGATGCTGAGGGTGGTTGTAATGTAGAGAGCAATAGAGGGGAGAGGGGACTTAATAGTGAGAGAGGGAAGGAGCAGCCCAGGGTGAGGGAGGAGGGGAAGGAGGAAGTAGCAGAGGTGAGCAGCATGGGGAGGTCTGGGGCACAGAACAGAGCTGCTCTGTCTGTAGCACCCAGTTATATCACAAGACTTTGGAATCATCGCCTTACGGGGCCTCTGGTTTTTCATTCCCATAATCTCCCCCCTTGTCCTCCTCAGCCCTTGCTCTTCTGGCTGCTCCCTTGGCCCTCTGCCCAGTTTTTGGAGGCCCCGTCTGGAGTGCAGCGCCCATCAGGATGGCATGCAGCTGTAGTCTACCCACAACCAACTAGGAGAGTCTCCTGGGTTGTATCCCATCTCCTCTCCCAGCAGCCTCCCCCTGAGTCAGGGTCATGCTACGGGCAAACTGGGGGCTGCTCTGTGCATCATCTTCAGTCTCAGAGACCTCCTGGCTGGGCTGGCTGGGGGGTAGGGGTTTCCCCTTTCCCAGATCCTCTTTGTAGCTGTCACGATAAAAGGCAACTTTCCAGGTAGACTCAAGCAAGGAGGAGGGTGATGGGGACAGTCACCTGCAGCATGTGCTTGCTGTGTAGGTGAGGGGCACCAGGGAAGAAGATGGAGTTTGGGGTGAAAAACTGGGTCCCTGGAATTTTCCACGGCCCTACCATTGGTACCATTATGTCTGCTGGAGATACCTACGAGTGGGAGAGGCTGGGCAGGAGATAATCCCTGCAGTACACTCGGTGTATCTCTGTCCCTCCTTCCCTGCTTCTGTCTCTTTTTCTCCTACGCCTCACTCGCTCTCCACTCTCCCTTTCCCTCTGTCTCCTGTGCTCTCTCCCCTCCCTCTGTCTTCTCCACCCCAACTCTCTCACCTAATGCCAGCGGGGCCATGTGTCTCTGTTTGTTTTCCTTAATCCATATTATGGACTATTGACAGATCCCACTGCAATGTTTGAAATCAAAACCTTTATCTTGTTTTCCTGACCTGTGCAACTCATCTTAGGGCAGGAGTGTCTTTTCCATCTCCACCTCAGAGGAACTTAAAAATGGCTCAACAGGATTAGAGAAGAAAGATTGCAAGAAATGGCTTTGGCTGGCTGGCCTGAGGGGTGAGTGCTCTGCACTGTCTTGTGGGAGAGCTAGGTCCATGCTGTGGCTTCGTCAGCCCCGGGACCATCCCCGCGGGGCCTGGGAATGCTGCAGGGAGCAGACCTGGTGCTAAAATATCACTGCCGTGTGTGAGAGGGACTATAACTAGCTTCCACCACGGCAAGGCACATAATGCAGACTGTTGCTTCAAGGCCTGATCCAAAGCCCATTGGGAACGTTTCTGTTCAAGTGAGCGTTGGATCAGGCCCCAAGTCTCCGTCTCTGCAGTTATAGGTGCTAGTGGTCAGGGAAAGAGGAATGGGGGCGACTTCAGCCCATTGGGACATGCCCTCCTCCAGAGCATGGTGATGTTAGTTGTGTGATGTCCTAGGGATCCAACGGTGTGCACCCGTGAGTATGCCAGGCTGCCACTCTCATGTGCCTTGGCACCTCCACAAAGTCTCCCCGTCTGTTTCTGGGAGCAGCGGCACTTGGCAGAAGCTGAGGGAGGGGCAAGGCCGTGCTGTGGGGGTGCCAGCGACACGCTCCCAGCGCCACTCTCGGTGCAGACATCCCCTCCCTTCACTGGCTCCTTAGTTCTTTTCTCTGCACATTTTATGAGTGATTTTTCCTGCCCATAAAAATAAAAGACTAAAATCACTGTCTAGAGGCAGTATAGCGCAGGCAGGTGCTGGGTGAACTTCCCACCCCTAGCTCTGCTGAGACGCTCCAGTCGAGACCCGCTTCACTGCCTGCTGCGCCAGTCTTCAACTCCAGCTCTGCCAATGCACCTTACCCTGGCTTTCAGCACCCACCACTAGTCCAGCTCCCACCCACAGCTCTGGCTATGCAGGCCTGTCCTGACCTGCAGCTTCCCCTCTGCTGTTCCACTGCAGCAGATCTCTTGGCTGGAGCCAGGCAGTCCTGGCTGGAAGTAACAGAGCGGCTCAGTTCTGGCTTGTGGGTTTGAGGCGTGCACAAACAGCAGACGAGGCTCAGACCCACTGAACTCATTTAACTTGTGATCTTAAGCCATGGGTAGAGACCCAGCCTCAAGCAACCACTCACTGCCCTGCCAAGTCTGCCCCCGTTACACTGTTCGTCTGTACACTAACGTAGCACCCCAGTCCATTCTGTATCTGGTCAAGAAATGCACGTGTGAATTGCATCCCTCTAGATGAGTGGTTCTCAGACTATTGTTTTGGTGACCCCCTTTCACATAGCAAGTCTCTGAGCATGACCCTCCTGATAAATTAAAAACACTTGTGTTTATGTTTAACACCATTATAAATGCTGGAGGCAAAGTGGAGTTTGGAGTGGAGGCTGACAGCTCATAACCCCCTATGGAATAATCTCATGACCCCCTGTTTGAGAACCCCTTTTCTAGATCTCCCCAGAGATCCCTTGTCTGCCTCCTTTCAGCTCCTTTCTCTGTCAACCCCATATGCCTCTGAGCAGTCTCCACTGGTGCCACCCTGGCCTTTTGAGACCTTTGCTTGCTGGCCCTCCTCTCTTACTGAGGGTGAGTTGGAAGGCTGGAGGGATTAGTGTGGGCTGAGCACTCTCATTCCCTGAGCGATCTGGGTGCCCTAAAGCACCTGTCATACTGGAGGTAGAATCTGGTCAGGATCAGCTGCGGTTCTGCTTCCAAGGCCAGTGGTCTGGGACTCACCCCTGGGGATGAGGGGCTGGGGCTGGATGTTGGCAGAGAGGAATGACACTCCCTGGTGCATTGATTTGCCCGTGGGTCCCGTCACTCATTCTGGCCCAGAGCACCCCTACCATCAGCATGGGTTATCATTGGGGGAATCTGACATCACTTCAATCCCAAAGGAGATTTACATGTGCAGGGGGGGGAAGGGCAGACTGTTTATTTTTAATGTTGTGCATTATCTCCATTAGTAATGCCACCTCTGCCTCACATGCTAATTAAGACTCAATAGTATTAATTTAATCAAGAATTCAGGCAGAGACCATACAAGATTGGCTGGATTAAGTTAACTTTATGGGCTATTAATGTATCTTCTGGAGGGAAAGTCTTCGTAATCAGAATCTAACCAGAATGGCAATCAGAGACTTGGTCTCTCTTTCTGCCTAAGGGGGCCCTAGAAATGGAGCAGCAAGTTATGCTACAGGGCAGGACGATTGAACTGCATTGGTGGGGCTGCGTGTGTGTGTGTGTGTGTGTGTGTGTGTTGGGCTGGGAGGGGAGGACAGACTGCAGGTGAGGTTTGAAGCACCTTGGCAGAGTTGTGTGTGGAGCTTAAGATTGTCATGGGGGAAGGGGTGCCACAGATCAGGAGTGAGGTACATCAGCAGACCCCAAAACTGGAATAGCAGGTGGTGCTGGGGGCCAGGCTCAGAGGGATGCTGGCCTAGCCGTGTGTTTAAATATTAACAGGGAGGTTTTCCTGGTTGGAGCGTCACCAGTGAAATGTTCACTAAATTTCCACTGGTGTCAGACTGGGAGAGGGGCTCATTTTAGCCTCTTCTGCCATGTGGGGACAAGACTGGGAAGAGCTTCCTGAGCCCCATGGGATGGCCTCTGGATGCAGCCTCCCAGGAGCAGCAGAAGAACCCAGCCAGGATTTTTCCATAAGGCTTTGTTGTGCGACGTGGGAGACACTGGTGCGAGGCAGGGTTCCAAGGTTGAACTCTCCCACGTGCAAAAGATTAATTGATCTTCAATTTATGGGGCTGTGTGAAGATTCAGGATTTTCTCCATGAGGTTTGGGATTTTTTCCATAAGATTTGGGATTGGATCCGGATGAATGGGGGAAGATTCTGGGCTTGAAGTTCAATCTGAAGGACGTGGGGCGAAGGTTTGGGGTCAGGGCTTGAACTATAGGCTTGGGTGAGAGTTTGGGTCTTGCCTCCAGGTGGGTGGGTGTTCGGGACTTTGTTCAGGGCATTTGAGGAAAGGTTCCCAATTGGAGGCTTGGTTCAGGTGCTAGAATTTTGTTTCAGTGGCTCAGTTCAGAGGGTTTGGGTGAAGATCCAGGGTTCAGAGCAAAGACAAAGACTGAGGTGTTGGACAAACATTTGGGGCTCAGGATTTTGGTTCAGAGCACTGAGGTGGTTTGAGTCAGGTAAGGGGCTCAGGTCACAGCATTTGGAAGAAGGCTCCTGGGCTGCTTGATTCTGAAGTTTGGCCAAGTGATTGTGGGGAAAGGTTCAGGGTTTGATATTTGGGTATAGGCTCAGTATCCCTACCGTTCCTTCCCTCCTTCAGATCAGAGGAGTTAGGCAAAGGCTTGGGCTTTAGTACACAGGGGTTAGGTAAAGATTCAGGGTTGTGGTTAAGTTCAGGAGAGTTGGCTGAAGACTCATGGCCATGATTGGGTTCAGGGATTTGGGTGAAAGTTCAGAGTCATGGCTGAGTTCATGAGGGTTGGGTGAAGGTTTATGGCCATGGTTGGATTCAGGGATTTAGGTGAAAGTTCAAGGTCATGGTTGGGTTTTGGGAGGTTGAATGTTGATGCAGTAAAGTGGCTGAAGGTTCAACTCATGTTGGGATGAAGATTCTGGTCAGATCTTCTTTCTTCTGGTCTGATTTGTGGCTCCTGCTTCATCAATGGGAGTCGTGCGTTCTGGGGGTGGATAGTGCTGGGTAGCCCATGGAGGTCTCTTTCTTGCATCCTCCAGGTGACCAGTATTGTTCTCTAACATGTGCTCCTGTCTCCGAGCCTGCCTACGCCCATCCCAGCCTCCTCAGTGTAAGTATAAAGAGCAGGGGATTAGCTTCTATGTTTCTGTTGACTCTGTCGGCAGGGTCTGTGTTGTGCTCCCAGGCCGGGGGAGAGTAGGGTTCCAGGCATGTACTGGGGATTGTGGGGATGGGAACTCCGTGGTCTGCCTAGCTCTGGGGAATGATTTTTAGGGCTGAGCATGCTGCGCTCGCTGAACGAGTGAGTGAGGGTGAGGAGGGAGAAGCAGAAACTGGGAGGAGAGCCAGACTGTCTGCTTCACCTTAGAAAGGAACACCCTATGAATGACCACACGTGCCCCCATGCAGTAAAGACACACATGACCTACATTGTACACAGATATCCTAACAGTGGCAGCCATGCAGATGCTATGCACACAGAACACATGCACAAAACACACACAACACAAACAAGTTATTCACAGATCCCACAGTTGCCAGGCACACAAGTGCTATACACACAGAATGCATTTGCACACACCACACAAACACAAAAGTTACACGCAAATCACCTCACTCATACAGGTGTTATGCAAACTGAACATACTCACATGCGCACAGAACACCTCCCCAACATACACACAAATTACACCCACATCACCATGGTCACACTGGCGCTATGCATACAGAACATATTCATGTGCACACAGAACACACCTCCACACAAATTACACACACATCACGACACTCGCACAGGTGCTATGCATACAGAACGTATTCACATGTCATGGACATGCAGAGGCTACACTCATGCAGAAAACATTCACAGATGCACACGCCACGCACCAGTTATCCACAGTGATCCTACACAGATACTCATGCATAACGTTGGTACATATGCGTGTGTGTGCGTGTGCATGTCAGACACTACACAGAAATGCATACACACAAGACAGCATACCTCACTTACAGCCCCACAAACATACCATTCAGACACACATGAGCCTTCTCTCTCTCTCTCTCTCTCTCTCATTCTTTGTTTAACAAGCTAAGGTGATTTTGCCATGTCATGCAGCCCAACAGCAGATGGCAAGAAGGGCAGGGTTAGGGTGACAGCTCCCAGCTCCACTGGTGACTCTTGTCAGTGCTTAGCTCAGCTGAAGATCCACCTTGATGCCTGTAAGAGAGAGGCCTTCCTCCTGCTACTGCAAGAAACATGGACTACAGAGCCCTTTTAAAGTGCCCTTCCCTTAGTGCTTTCACTGGAATAGCTGTCAGCTCTTTGTGGCTATAATGGGGGTCAGCAACAGCCACCAGTGTGAGTAGCATGTGTCTGCTTTGTTCTGGTATCATGGTGTGCCATCCTCTGTCCAGGGTGCTGTCTCTCCTCTCCCCTTGCAGCCAGCATTATTTATCACCTATAATGCAAAAGAAGTGTTAGTGGAGAACATGAGGAGGGGAAGGCACGCAGGTGCAATCGGGGAGGAAAGGATACCCACCGCAAGACAGATCCTCAGTACTATGGGTCCCCTGCAGGTCAGAGGGCAGGGAGAGGGTTCCTCCAGAAAGCTGGCATCACACGGGGAGAGGGAGTTAGTTTTGGTACTTCGGGAGGGGGGGGGGGGGAAATGTGAGGGTCCCCCAGTCCTCTCTCTGTTCCCTTTTGTGGTGCTGCGTGAGCAGGATCAGAACCTGTGTGTGTGTAGGAGGGGGAGGGAGGAGTGTTTGCGCTAAGGAACGTGTATTTGTGTGTGTGTGTGTGTTTAGGAGTGTGAGGAGGTATGGGAGTGTGGTGCAGGGGTGTTTGTGTTGTCTAGGCTGTTTTGTGAGGGAGAGTGTTTGTGTGTCTCAGTAACTGTCTTGATGATTGTGTGTGTGTTGGTTGCATCTGTTTGTACTTACCAGAGGAGACACACAGACACAGACAGACAGACAGACAAGACCGTATCTTGATGTCCTTCCTCCATTTTTCCTGAGCCCTCGCTCAGGGAAATCACTCTCTGATGTCACTGGGAAGTCCTCCTTGGTAGGGAGTTGTTGAAACTAGGGCTAGCTTGTGTCCAGCTCTGCAAAGGCCTGTGCTTTCCTAGTCCAGGGACTCCTCCTCCGGTCTACGGAGCTGGAGTTGGGGGAGAGCAGGATCTGCCCTTCCCTTGCACCAGCAGACAGGGTCAGGTGTATGCCACACTTCACCTTTCCAACGGGTGGCACAGCGCGTGCTGTAGGGTGAGCTCCCGGGGCCATTCCTGTGCCTGGGCCAGCATGAGCCCCCCCCGAACTGCTGGGGTGTGGGAAGCTGCACCTCTAGCCTCCCCCTCATTGACTGCCAGGAGTTGTTCCATTACCTTCAATGAGAGCTTTGCGTGTGGAAAGGCTTCAGGATTTGTCTGCTCTGCCCGTGCCTCCTCCCACAAAATCCCAGGTGCACACACGGCAGGATTCCAGATTGGGGCAGGCAGGCGTGATAACACTGACTTCATCTCCTGCTTACACCAGGACTGTGCTGGGCTCCTGGACTATCTGCGCACACCTACACATGCTGTGCATTGCGTTTTTGCTCACGCAGACACATACTCACCAGGACACACACATCTCCCATACTGGCACAAACTCATTCACACCCATACCATCCATACAGACACAAACTGAAGTAGCATATGTGCACATGCACAGCCGGCCGCATACTCAAACACTGTACATGCTCCTTCACCCTCCCCCCATGAACCAATCCACGCACAGCCACAGCCACACCCAGCCTGACACCCCCGTACTTCATCCGTGCGCATTCACATACGTGCACGCAGACAGGTACTCTCCTCTCTAACAAGGCACTGACACGCTCACTTGACCTTACACGGGGCCCTGCTCACCCACAGTCATGAACTGTGAACCTCACACAGTTTCATTACCATGCCTGTTAGCAGGCCTTACAGAACTCTATTCTCGATATCCCTGGTATCCGGCCTGCCTGCATCTCTCTGCCACCCATTCCCTCCCACCCATTCCCTTGTCTCCCTGTCCCTATTTGGACCTAGAAGAAACTGTCACTTTCCCCTCCAGCCCCCCACCTTCCATTAGGGTTCACGCATTACTTCACTGTGTTTAGACTTTGCAGTCACATCCTTGATGCCGCTATTAGCCTATTTCACAGCACTCTGGGCTGGTGGGACCTCGCACTCTTCTATGCATGCAAATTATATCCATCCGATACCAATGGAAAGAGGAAGGAGGGAGGAGTGTGAATGTATGTAGGATGCTTTTCCTCTCGATGCTCAGTCACTGAACTACAGTGTGTATGGGAGGGCAGAGAGATGGACAGTGCTGGGAGACTGGAGAAATGGACAGAGCCAGAATAAAAGGATAAAAGAGAGGGGCAGAGTCAAAGCTGACTAGGTGCAATTGTGTGTGTGAGTGAGTGTGTGCAGGTGTATAGAGCAATACACTGATTTCCAAATGAAGTTCCTGTTTACCAGCTATTTGGAGAACGTCACTTTTTTGCATGCAGTGGGATATGTTGATGTTGTGTGTGTAGTCTTTGTTTGTCTCCTGGTGTATGTTTGTGTGGTGGTGTGTTTGTGTGTAGTATGTTTGTTGAAAAATATTTGTCCACGTGTGTTAATGTGTATTTATGCTTGTGTGGTGTATATTTGTGCCTGTGTGGTGGTGTACGTTTGTGTGGTGGTGTTTGGTGTATATTTCTGGTGTAAGTTTGTGTGTTATGTGTGGTTTGTATTTATAGTATGTTTGTGTGATAAGCATGTCTGAATGATGGTGCTTGTACATGTATCCATATCTCTGTGTGTGGGTGTTTGGTATGTATTTGTGTTTGTTTAATGGGGTGTTTTTGTGTGGTGTATGCGTTCAAGTGGTTGGTGTGTGTTGTGTAATGGTGAATGTTTATGTTGTGGTGTGTTTGTGTTTGGCATGTGTTTGTGTGATTGTGTATGTTGTGTATTGATTGCATGAGCATTTGTGTGATGAGTATCTAAAAGACAGCATATGTTTGGCTGTGTATGTTTTGTGGTGGTGTGGGCATGTTGTGTGTGATTGAGAGAAATGGCGAGCCTCTCATTCGGTGGGTGGAGGTTTGGGTTTGTATGTGTGTGTATGAACAGGTTGGTGTGTGAGGCTGTGGAGTGGGGTGGCATATGTCTAGAGGTGGAGTATATGTATGAGAAAATTGGTGTATGGGGTATGTGTAGGGTGGTGTGTGTACAAGTAGGTTGGTGTGTGTAAATATGGGTGTCAGAGTAAATTGGTGTGAGACTGTGGGGTGTATGTGTATGGGTCTGGTGTGTGTGTATTGGTAAGTTGGTGACACTGCAGAGGGTTGTATGTGTATGGGGTTGAGGTGTGTGTATGTATCAGCAAGTTGGTGTGAGGCTGCATGTATGGAGTGTGTGTAGGATGGTGTGTCTGTGTGTGTGTGTGCACAGTAAATTGGTGTGTGGGATTACGAGCGTGCCTGTGTGTATGGGGGTATAGTTATACTTTGTCCCTCTGAGGATCAGTCAGACAGCAGGCCCTCCCTGTTCTCACCCTACCGGGTGCTGGCTCACTCCTATCTCTGGTGGGACTGCTCAGGCCTTAGGATAGAGGCAACGTTCCTTTCCATGCTTCAAGGCTCTTTGCCTCAGACCGTCTGTCTGCCCCTCTGTCTATGTCCGCTTGTCTCTTCGCATGAGTGCTGACATGCCCCTGCAAAGTTACACCCTGCACTGCCTGTGGACTCAGCAGCTGTGCACCTCACTCCTCTCCCTCTGTCTTATGCGCGCGCGCACGCACACACTCTCTCTCTCTCTGGATATTCATCTGTGGTATATTTGGTTGCCATTGGAAACCTAAGAAAGAAGTGTACATCCCCTCCAAGTCTTAGGCTGTTTTTCCCCCTCCCCATTCCTTGAAGAAGGCGAAGACTTTTGCAATGAAATTGTGGCAGCTTTGGTCCATCAAAGAGCTGGAGCGATGAACCACCGCCTGCTCTTTTGTGTGATTGAAAGAGTCCGTTATATAGCTCTGAGGGGAGGGGCGGGTGCGGATGTACCTGCCCCTATTTCCATGCACCCTGGCATTCAAAGCACAGCATCCCGACATAAGAAAACCTAATTGTGTCTCTCTCTCTCTGTGTCACTCGGTCCCCAGAGGTGAGGGTGGGAAGGCTGAGTTTCTGCAACATTGTTGATTGAGTCTATGCTTAAACTGATACCCATGTTTAGGGGCTGATGCCATCCCCGATCGCAGCGCTGCATACATGGCACGGCATGGGAGGGGCCTTTTGCATATGTGTAGGAGGAAGCTGTGCAGGTTTACTGCATGTAATCTGGAGCTTTCTGTCTCTCTCCTCCTCCCCATATATGCCTCTCTCTCTCTCTTCCTCTGTCTCCCCCTAGCTCCCCTCTCCCTTCATTTCTCGGTGGAAGGGACAGAGATTTTTACATTGCTCAGCAAAGAGGTAGGGTGCAGTCTATGGTGCAGCCACCTTCTGTCCCTGTGCACTCTTGCGTAATGTTAGGGGTGCACTTGGTGACTGGAGAAGCATCTCACAGCAGTGTACTGAGGGGTGTTGTACTGCAGGAGGCGCTGTCCCAGCATGGCATTGGGCGCTGGGAGAGAGCGGGCTTTGGAGATCACTGTCCATCTAAACTCCAGTGTTCTGTTGCTCTCTGTACGCCAGCATGGCATTCGGGCTCACTTACGGGTGGAGGCGCTGTCGTCCATCATGTCTGGGCACTCCATCTCTTAGAACACCACATTGGTCCTGGGAGGCCTCCTGGAGCTGGGGGTAGAGCCCTGGAGTTCTGACTCTGAGGCCCGCCTGCTTTAACCCATTAGACCTCACTCCCCTCTCAGTGCTAGGGATGGGACCTAGGAGTCCTGGGCTCTCAGCCCCCTACCCCACTCTAACTCAGCTTGGGCACATTCCGTCTCTGAGCAGCCCAGCATAGCTTTTGCAGGTGGTGTAGTGCGGACAGTGCTGTCTGTTACTACCTAGACCACGCTCCTTCTCCCTGCACCCCAGCACAGGGATGAGGGATCTTGTGCTGTGCTTAATGTCTGGACCTGCTTCAGTGCCTCAGCAGAGAATGGGGAGTGGCACTGTCTTGCTGCAGGGGCTGACCTTCATCACCAGATCCTGACCTATTCCCCATGGAACTACGGCGTGCTACACTCCTGGGAGTCATGCCCTCATTAGCTGGATGGGCTCCCATCTCCCAGGGCAGATTCCAGGGGCTGCTGTGTTGCTGGGAGATCCGTCCTTCGTATCCCATCCCACAGCCCATCCTGCTTGGAGTTGTGGGACCCAAAGATACTAGTGGCACTGTTTCCAGTGTGGCAATGGGCTGTGCTATGCTGAGGGAACGGTTGTCCCTAGCGTGGCACTGTGGTAGGAAGGGGGTTTTGAGTTGTTGTCTTTCATGGCTTCCAACTCCCAACAGGCTCTTGCAGAATGAGGGGGAACTGTGTGTCTAGACCCACAGCCCTTAGAATAGGAGCAGGGAGTGGTGTGATGCTGAAAGTGCTGTTCCTACTCTGGTGGTAGGAAGTGCTCTCCCGTAGCGCTAGGGGGTGCCCTGTGGCTGTAGAGACTGTCCCTGTGGTGCTAGGGGGTGCCCTGTGGCTGAAAGGACTGTCCCCGTGGCGCTAGAGGGTGCCCTGCAGCTGATGGGTCTGTCCTTGCGGCTGTAGGGACTGTGTTCGTGGCGCTGGGGGGCACCCTGCAGCTGTAGGGACTGTCTTTGTGGCAATGGGGGGCGCTCTGCTTCTGTAGGGACTGTCCTCATGGTGCTAGGGGGCTCCCTGCGGCTGTTGGGACTGTTCCCGTGGTGCTAGGGGGCTCCCTGCAGCTGACGGGTCTGTCCCCGTGGCGCTAGGGGGCTCCCTGCGGCTGTTGAGACTGTCCCTGTGGTGCTAGGGGGCTCCCTACAGCTGTTGGGACTGTCCCCATGGTGCTGGGGGCCCCTTGCGGCTGTTGGGTCTGTACCCGTGACGCATGGAAGTGCCCTGCGGCTGAATGAAGGGACTGTCCCCATGGTGCTATGGTCCCAGCTGGATTAGAGCAATGTGCTGCTGGAGGTGATATTGCGAGCATGGCTCTTGGGGGCGTCATGCTGCAGGAGGGCAGTCCCTATGTGACACCAGGGGCTGCTATGCTGTTGGAGGTAATATCCCCAGCATGGCACTAGTGGGCACTGTGCTGCATGAGAGGCTGTCCATATCTTAAACCCATTTCATCTCTCAGCTGCTGATGGATGAGCCTTTCGTTATGGGTCACTATATTTCCTCTGTGTATGTGTGTGTGGGTTTATGTGCTACATGAGTCCAGTCCCTTTCTACACTCCCCTTATCATAGACAGCCTCTCAGCACCCCCGCCCCCCATCCAAACCCAGCCCCACCCTAGCTACACAGTGCTTAGCCTTCAGTGTGTATTCAAAGGGTATGTTCTCCTTCCATAGATCATGAGCACCTTCCACTCTGACTTTTCTCTTCAGTAGATCCCATCCCCATCAGCATTCACCTTGCCCGCTTCAAGCCCCCTTGGTTCATGTGGAATGGGAGGCGCTTTCATTAATGCGTGGGATGTCTGTGAATTTTCTCACAGGCTGACAATATTTCCAGGCAATCTTTCCCCCAGATCCTTCTGGTTCACACTTTTCTAGAGGGCGATGACTCTATTGCTGATAAGTTGTTGTTCTCTGTCTGGGGCGTGAGCCGGCCTTTGGGATGTGATGTAGGAGTGAGCAGAGAGCTCTCTGCTATGGATATTATTTCTTTTGGTCACAAAAAGCCAGCTCCGTGTGAGGTGGAAAATCAGAAGCCATTCAGTGCCAGTCAAATGACACAGCCTCCTGGGGCACTGCTTTGGCAGTGATTCAGCAAGAAGAGCGTCTCATCCTGAGTCATGCAGACCTGCCTGTAGCACCACCCACCCCAGGGCTATGTGAGCCATCAGAACGGCTGCGTCCTGCTGGGCTGTGGACACCACCTTCGGTAGCTCTGCATCCTCTAGTACTCAGCTGGGGTTTTGGGGTCAGCGCTGAGCAGGGGGCAGTTTCCCCTGCCTTTCTACAAGCTTGGCTTAGCTGTGTTGGAAACGGAGCAAAACGTGCAATGAAGGGTTAAATGCCGAGCAGCTGTATTTAAGCTAGCAGGTTATGTCTGGTGCATGGGAGGCAAGTGGGAAGTTGGGAGGTAGAAGGGCTGGAACACACAGGCCCTGGGAATTGTGGGATAGCATTGGTGGACCGTCCAGACTTGAGCCTGGCATCACATGCTTTAGCTGTGTCCCAAAAGTGGGCAGGCTGAGACATTCACTGCAGCAGATCATGGGCTTGCGCGGTGCCCCCAGCTGAGTCAGCAAGCCTGTGTTCTGAGGGTACATGTCCCAAGGCTTTATGTGTGGAAGGTAGGAGCATCTTGGCTTAAACATGTGTTAGAGCCCATGTCAGACCTTCACCTTAGAGAGAAGAGCATCTCCTGCTGAATTACAGAAATACCTCCCCTTGGGCTTTCCCCGAAGGGCCGGTTGGTGAGAGAGAGTTGTGCTGCCCAATGAGAGACCCCAAATCCTGCTGACAGTTGGGGGTCAGGGATGTCTCTTTCCACTTCAGCAGAAGGGAAAGCAATGCAAGTGTTGACTGTAGGGGGGCGCCATCAATCTCCCTTTATACCCCAAGGCCAGAAGGTTGGAGATAGCGTTTCCAGTGTGCGCCCACCACTCGGGTGAGATAGGAAGTAGGGGCCTGGAATCAGTTCCCTCAGTGAAGTCAGGAGACAGCATGAAGTACTGGAAGGAATGAGGGTCTGGGAGCCAGACACACCTCAGTTCTGTTCTCTGCTCTGGGAAGTCCCTTACCTGGTGGGAGGGGGAAAAAAACCAAACCTCTCTGTGCCTCAGTTTCCCCATCTGTGACATAGGGATGGCAATGACTGGCTTACATGTGACGCTTTGGTAATGTCTGCAAAGTATGAATGCTGTGGGAGAGGGGACGATGAACAGGAGAGGTGGCTGCTTCCCCCTCCAGGAAACTGAACTGGGTGGCACCATCCTGGGTAAGGGGATGCAGCCAGGGTGTGGAGGAGAATCCCTAATGGAAAGACTGCTGTGTGCCAGGGCTGAAGCAGTAAAACTCTCAAGCCACTGTTTGTTTGCAGAGAGAAAGGGAGTTTGTGGCCTTGCACTTTGGAAACAGAATGAGAATTCACTGGCGAAGGACAGATGCCTTAACTGGGTCTCATGGAGCGGGCGTGTGGTGTGTGCACCTGGGGAGCACGGTGAAGGGAACGACTGGAGCTGTGCCAACCCTGTCCCACATGTGCTGCTGGGGATGCAGAGCATGGGATCGCGATACACCCGGGGACAGAGTCACGCGTAACAGAGAGAGAAGGTACCCACCCAGGGAGAAGGACACGGTGGGAAAGAAAGATACAGGAGTGGAAGGGAGAGGAATGTGGGGAAAGGGGGAGAGAAAGGAGAAAGGCCTAGTGACGGGGGAAAAAGAGAGACAGAAAAATACACAGCAGAGAGAGGGGTAGTGAAACAGAGAAGGAAGTGGAGAGCTACGCGGCAGAGGGAAGGGGAGTGAAAGGAAGAGGCAGATACCTAGTGAAGAGGCAGCAGTATAACAAAGGGAGGGAAGGACTGAGAGTAAGAGAGAAAGACCAAGAGAAAAGAAAGAGAGAGAAAGAGAGAACCATGTTGCCTCAGGGAGGTGAAGCCATGGACCGCCTTGGTGAGAGGTCCAGTGTGGGGATCAGTTATCCATTTCTCCCCGCATTGCGCAAAGATTACGGTTGGGAGGCAGACACTGAGGAGATGGCAGCCCAGTAGTTTTACCCAACAGTCTTTGTACTGGAGACACCTGCTTATGTGATCAGGAAAGTGCCCTATCATCCAAGAATGCAACTAGTAGTGAGCAGGATGAGACTCTGAATCTGCAACATTGGCCTCTCCCAGGCATCCCCAGCTCGGAGAGTTAATGGGAATCTCCTGAGACTCTAGGCAGCTGGTTCTAATTCTGCTTCTTCTGTTCAGCTCCTTGTCCTGTGCTCTTAGTATGGAGGTCGGAGGCATTGGTGGCAGACCCCTCCCTAATGTCCTCTGCTGTGCCTGCTGATTGTCTCAAAGGAAATTTCAGCAAATAATTCACAAGTAGAGTAAACTAGTCAGTGAAACTCAGAGGAGAAAGACACCCCCCCCCCATATTTGATATTGCAGTGAAGTGGTTAGTATATGTGTTCAAGCTGCCCTTTACTGGATGGAATCAGAACCGTCCAATTGTGTGTCAGAGACCATGACAGCTAGTGGAGATTCTGCTTTAGCGCATGTGGCAAGGGCCTGGGATTTTGGAGCAAGACCAAGCCGGTGCCGTGAAATCCTGCCTTACCGTGATGTGTAGCATAGTGACAACTGTGAAGTGAGTGGCTCCGGCTTGATGGCCACAGATTTGCCTCAGTATGTGTGAACATCTGCTTCTGTGCTTCCAGACAGCTCCCAGATAATAGATAGGGCCACAGTCCCAGGCTGGCTGGCCCTTTGAGGCAAGCTGGGCTCAGCTGTCAGCCTCACTGATAAGCTGTGGGCTAATTACTGACCCTAGCAGGGGGTAATGGGGTTTAATGAGACCGACTGACCCTCGCTATGGCGATGAAGCAAGGAGTGCAGGAAGAAAGAACCAGGGGAGTTCCCCTGAGGAAGTCAAGCTGAGACACCCACAGGGAGCAGGATAGGCTCCTGGCAGGATGAGAGGATGCCCTGAATTAAGCCCTGGAGACACCCACAGAAGCGGGGTAGGTGTCTGTGGGGAAGCCATGAGATAGGGCCTACAAAGAACAGGGAGATTCTCAGATGTAATCTG
This sequence comes from Chelonoidis abingdonii, assembly GCF_003597395.2. Lineage (NCBI taxonomy): Eukaryota > Metazoa > Chordata > Testudines > Testudinidae > Chelonoidis > Chelonoidis abingdonii. The sequence continues at coordinate 100,306,590 of NC_133769.1, forward strand.
CTGGAGTCCCCAGCCACGGGAAGCAGTGGGGGAATCTTGGGAAGAAGTGGTTCAAGGGAACCTGTGCCAGTGCCAGGAAGCAGAGGATTTCAGCTGAGCCCGAGAGGGGCAGAACTGTAAATGCGGACATTATGAACTTTAAGTTGGACCTCTCCAGTTACCCTGAAGGAGAGTGAACTGCTCTGTGACTTGGCCTGAGGGCTGAGCCACAGAAGGAGTTGGGAGAAGACCCCGGCTGGGACTTGCCATCGTGAGGCCAAGGGGCTCAGAGAAAAGTCCCCTGCAATGCCACATTCAGGGACAAGGGGGCATCGTGAGGTGCAGACTCATGCGTACAGCCACATTAACACACATCATCAGGGTCTACAGCAGATGGTTGATCATGCAAGCACATGGTCACAAATACCCACAGCTGTGTGTGTGGTTGGCTTCCTGCAGGAGCAGGTGGTAATCAGACATGCAAACCCAGGTGTTCTGGTGACTTGCATCCTGGGGATTATCTTACACATGTGTGCTTTAGCATGTGTGTGTTAGCCTGATCTGCTCCCCAGGACCCTTTGAAGTTAGTCCGAGCAATGAGAAGGCAGTGAGCAGTGCTGGCATTGAGAAAGGGATACTTGGATAATGGGGCTTCTTATTTGAGTTCCCAGCATTTCCCATCCTATTTTATGTCTCTTGGCTGATTCAGAGCTGAAAGGCAGTCAATGGAGCTAACAGCTCTGCATTGTTCATCTCCCTCTCTGATTTACTCCCTTGCATCCTCTCTGGGTTTCATCTCCTCCCAGGTTCACACAGCCCTCAGCATTCAGGTCAGTTTCTTTTCACTGAGCCCTGAGCTGTAGATAGTCAAACCTTTGCTCCTCAGCCCTGAAACCTCCAGCGAGGTGGCCAGGGTCAGGCTGGAGCTCACTAGGAGGCAACAGACCCAAGCAGGTAAAGAGAACGAGGTGAGTTTGGGATGGAGGTTTTGTGGGGAAATCCATACTGGTCACCCTCAAATGCTTTGTGCATTTAAAGTGAGTCAGTGTCCCAGTCCCAAGGATGTCACTGAAAAGCTAAATGATTCCTCATATCACTCTTCACAGCTGGGAATATTAGGGAGATTTCTACCGCAGACCTGTTCTTGCCCGGTAACAAAGCTGAGGAACTTTCAGATACGGAGGTGTGAGGAGAAGATGTGCTGGAACAAACTGATCATTTAAAAATCAGTGTCGCCAGGCCCAGATGGTGCATCCAAGAGTTCAGAAGGAGCTTAGATATGAAGCTGCTGAACTGCTAACAAAAACATGCAGTCTCTCATTAATGACAGCCATGGTAGCAGAGGGTAGGCGATATTGTACCTATATTTAAAGAAGGCTTTAGTGGTGATCCAGGGAATTATAGACCAGTGAGCTTTACAGCTGTACCTGGCCAATTGGTCGAAGCAACAATAAAAAGCTCTGTTGATGATATCTGGAAGATGTTGATCTGATAGGGTCTAACCAGAACAATTTCTGCAAAGCAGAACTGGGTCTCCCTAACCTCTTAGAATTCTTTAAGTGTGTCAATAAAGTAGAGGATAAAGGAGAACAGGTTGACAATTTATTTAGATTTTCAAAAGGCCTTTGACACACAAGCCTACTAAAGAAGCATGGGATGAGAGGCCAAATATTGGCCTGGTCATTAACTGGCTGGGGGACTAAATCAAGGAATAGGATTAAATGATCAGTTTTCATCATGGCAGAAGGTTAAGAGTGGGGGAACCTCATGGTTCCATCCTACATCCTGCATTGTTTTAATATGTTAATATATCTGGGAAGAGGTAGCGAGATAGAAAACATTTGCAGGTGGCACAAAGTTATTTAGGTTAGTCTGGACCAGAGAGGGCTGTAAGGAACTTCAGAGAGACCTAACCAAGCTAGGTGAATGGGCAACGCAGTGGCAAATGAAATTCAGTGTTGATAAATGCAAAGTAATCCACAACAGAGCAGAAGATCTAAACTACTCATTCACCTCAAAAGGTTCTAAATTAACTGTGTCAACCCACAAAAGGGACCGTGGCTTCATTGTAGACAGTTAAAGGAAAACCTCCACTCAATATGCAGATGTGTTCAAAAAATCAAACAGGAAGTTAGGCAGCATACGGAATGGAATAGTGAATAATACAGAAAACATTATGCTTTATATAAGTCAGTGGTGCAGCCTCCTCTGGAATACATATGCAATGCTGGTCACCCCGTCTCACAAAGGACCGTGTAGAATTAGAGGGAGTTCAGAGGATGATCCAGGGTCTGGAAGCTCTTTCATAGGAAGAAAGGTTAAGATTGTTCCCCTATAGAAGGGAGATCAATAAAGGGGGATATGATTAAACTCTATAAAGCAGTGGCTGGTCTAGAGATGGTAGCTTGGGAGCTTCTGTTCTCCCTGTCCCATCCCACAAGAGCAAGGGGCCATGCAGTGAAACTGAAGGGTGGCAAATTCAAAACAGATAAAGGAAATACTTTTTCACACATTGCACCTTTAGACTGTTGCTCTTCTTGGGGCATGCAGGGCTGTGAGCCACCTTTTTGCCAGAGCTTCCAGCTTGAGAGTGTCTTGCCTGTGCCAGCTGGGTGTTAGCTCCTAACATAGTCAGTCTGGCAGCCACTCAGGTGCTCTCCTCTGGGCTATATGGGCCCTGCCTTTGACCTGCAGGTTGACTATAAATGCTCCCCAGCCTCTAGCCTTCAAAGTGTCCTCCTGTGGTGTCCAGCCCCTTATCACTGGATACCCCCAGAAATCCCAGGCTCTCCATTCCCAAGGGAAGAGTGTACCCCAGTTTAACAGTTTTACCTTAACTCACTGCTCCCATAGGTGACTGGGTAGCAAACTGGCAGATGAAATTCAGTGTGATAAATGCAAAGTAATGCACACTGGAAAACATTAATTCCAACTACACACATAAAGTGATGACGTCTAAATTGGCTATTGCCACTCAAGGAAGAGCTCTTGAAGTCATTGTGGATAGTTCTCTGAAAACATCCACTCAGTGTGCAGTGGCAGTCAAAATAGCTAACAGAATATTGGGCATCATTAAGAAAGGGATAGATAATAAGACAGAAAATATCATACTGACTCTATATAAATCCATGGTACACCCAGATCTTGAATACTGTGTGCAGATGTGGTCTCCCCATTTCAAAAAAGGTACATTGGAATTGAGAAAGGTTCAGAAAAGGGCAGCAAAACTGATCAGCGCCCTCTAGCCAAAGGGAAATAGTTCCTGGGAGCCTCTTGTACTCCTCTCTCTTTACCCCTCGTTTGGATTCCATACACTGAAGTACCTTGCTCTGTAGGAGCTCCCTGATTCTTTGATGACTCACTCAGAGTTGCTTCCATTGGAAGTGTAAAGGGATCAGACCTAAACGTCAATATCTCACCTTTGCAAGAGGTTGAAGGGGCCGATACCACTGGAGGTAACTTTGGAATGCTTAGAAATGTCCATTATAGCACCCTGAATCTCTGGGCTGAGACACGACTGCATCACCTCTATATTATAGCACCCAGGAACCTCTGAGATTGAGACCAGGCGGTTTCACCTCTGCTGTATTCCAGCACCCAACATGTTCAGGGGCCAAGGGATAAAGTTGGCCACCTTGGTATATTTCAGTGCCTAGAAACCTCCATCAGCAAGTCCCGGCTCCTGCTCCTCTTCTCTTTATCGCAGTGTCCAGGAGCCTCCTGCACTGAGACATAAGTGGATGATCTCTGCTCTACTACAGTACTGGGAATCTGCAGCATTGTGACAGGACTGCATCATCTTTGCCTTGTTGGGAACTTCAAGCACTATGATGCAGTTGCATCCCCTCTTCTGTATAAAAGCAGCAAGAAACCCCTGGCACTAAGAGATATCTGCATCACTTGCACTATTTTACATGTCTGGGAACCTCCAATACCAAGCTACTGTGACAGCATGTCTGCTCTTGTATATTAGTGCATCTGGGAACCTCTAGCACTGAGCCATAGCTGCAGGAATACAGCACAGCACCTGGGAACAGCTTCTACCTGGACACCACAGTGGCTGGAGCTTACAGTCAGAAGAGGAATATCTCGATCGTCCCATTGTGATCCTGGCATTTAGAATGTACAAATTAATTTCTGAAATGCCCCAGAGAAGAAGAGTTTGTCATTTTACAAACCTGACTTGTAGATTCCGGGGAAAATCCTAAAAGCTTTTGGTAATAGAGGTTTTAGTGAGTTTAATGCCGATAGAATTAAAAGTCTCTAGGCACTCGCAGCGAATGGATTTACATCAGGGAGATTAGGAAAGGGAAAATGTTATTGGTGTCCAGGAAACTCAGGGGAGCAGCTGTCAGCTGGTTTAGATGGAAGGTTCCGCAGCAGACAGGCATGCTGTCGTTCACAGGGTTTGCACTCAGTTTCATGCATACACACTCACATACGCACACACGTGCACACTCTTCCACATGTGTGCCCGATCCCCAGCTGGGCACTGGTTTACATTGTTCTACGTGTACATTTGCAGGCATATTGATATCCATACGTGCCTATGCACACTCGCAGGATAATACATTTTCTGCTGTGTGCGAGCACACAAGCTCACAGGTGATGCTTGTCATGCGGATAAACTCTGATGGATCTGAATTGACACACCTCTGTGTGTGTACTCACATACTAGTCTCTGCACTGACATGCCTATATGGACATGGGCTCACTCAGGCCCACACAGGCACCCACCAAAATAAGCAATCATACTCGTGCACAAGTGCTCACACACCCTCCATGCCTTGCACCAACTGGGGCAGACACATGCTCACACATGTGCTAATACACTCTCCCACACACATACATGAATATTCCCCCTGATGCACTAGCTCTGAGAGCAAGAGTGTAGGTAGGTGCCCTTACAATCTCCAATGCACGTGAAGGCACTCCTGGGGGCCCGTGGCCTCCAAAATACGCACATACATGCTGCACAGCTGTATGCACTACACAAGTGCACACACAGTCCCCTCCCACAGGGACCTGCATTCTCACCTCGTCCTGGAAAATGCGCCTGCCAAATGGGCAGGCAGATGCAAACAGTAGCACCTGCCCATTTCCCAGCCGTGTTTTTAGGGGGATCTTGGAGATTTGGGCCTTGCATTCCTTTCCGGAGCTGGGTGTTGGGAGAGCCATGACAGCATTGTCAGTCAGGAGAACAAGGGTAACATAGCTTATGGAAGGAGGCAGGGAAGGGGGGTGACTGAGAGGCTCAAGGTTCCATCGAAGAGTTTTTGGCCTTGGTTGCAGAAGCAGGGAGAATGTGGCGCTGGTTTCTCTCCCTCCCCTTCCATTGTCGTTTCTCTCCTGACTCCTCGCTGTCTGATGACATGCTGTGTGTGCAGAGATGCAGGTTAATGCTGGGTGGCTTTTCCTTAAGTGAGGGGTTCTCAAGTGGAGGAGTAGCTTCAGTCCCACTTCAAAGATCTTTATCTCCTCTCCAGTCTGGGAGAGCTGGCTGGGAGATCAAGGAGGATTTGCTGATGCAGAGAGCTCCCCTCACTAGGCAGAGGCAGGGAAAGAGAGAGATTCCTAACCAGGCAGAGTCCAGGGAGCAGAGAATGGGGTGCTGCTAACTGGTAGGCCCACCCAGGTCAGTGGGGTGTCTGTGTTTCCTGTTGGGGTGGTGGCAGGAGCTCTATCTCACTGGTGCTATCCCTTGGGTCAGTGCGGTGTGTACTGCGAGGAATAGGTTAGGATGCTTTGCACCCCTGCGGGGATGCGTGGAGGTGCCCTGTCCCCGGGTAGTCCCCTCCTAGCTCAGCACGATGTTCCCTCTGAGAGCACCTGGGGTCTCCATGAGGCAGTGCTGGGAGAGCCCATCTCCTGTAACACTACCACTCATGGCAAAGAGGGAACTTCACCTGTCCCAATACACTGAACAGACATGCAACACAACACCCCCGTGGGGCAGGGGAGGTGACATAGAGAGGCAAAGGGACTTGCCCAAGTCACACAGCGAGACGGTAACACCAATGGGAATAGAACCCAGAGATCCTGACTCCTAGACCCCCTGCCTCTCAGTGACTCTGGGGCTGTTGCTACAGGGATACCGTTTGCTGGAGCAGTAGGTAGTGTCCTCTGAGGGAAGCATTGGGATGCCAAGCATCTCGTGGGAGGCAGGGCTGCCTTGTCCATGATACAGTCCTGCCCCATCGTAGGTGGATGCTTTGGGGTGCTCTCTCTGGAAGGAGAGAGAGAAAGAGGTAGAGGGGGAGAGAAAGCAAAGGACATGGAGAGACTGGCTAATCCTGGGGTCTCCCCAAAGGGCGGGCGCTCCTTGTAGGGCTGCTGGAGCCAGGGCATGGATGAAGCATTGTGCGAGAAGGAGAGAATGGGGTTGCTAATGGTGCAGTGCTGAGTGATAGGGAGGTGGGGCAAGTAGGCATTTTTCTAGCACGCTGAGGCTTCCTCACCAGCTCAGACTCATTAGCTGGGAGATTTGGCTGTAAGAAAACACCATGCTTTTTAAATAAAGCTGAGATTTGAATTTGCAAATGTTACAAAGGAAATTGGGGGTGGCCGCAGCAGCGAGTGGCCATGTCTGGGAAGGGGCTAGCCTGGTGGCATGGGCCATATCCTCTGCTGGTGTAAATTACATTGGCTCTAATGCAGTGATGCCCTCTGACACCCTGAGGGGGTCAAGCCTGGCATCCCTAGAAGGTGGCTGCAGGAGGTAGCTGAGCTGGCTTACCCACATTCAAGGTCCTGGCCCATCAGAACACAGTGTGACCTCCACTGGAGTCAACGAGAGCTGCTTGTGGGAAGCCTCTAGGCTAGCCCAGGCCAGTTGGGGTTTCTGTCCCACCCTGTGGCCCGTTCGGTAGCAGCACCTTGCATGTTGCTGTTCAGCACGAGTCCAGCTGCACCTCTCAGTCTCTGTCTCTGTCTCTCTGCGTCAGTTCTCATCCCTTTCGGTTTCTCTCTTGCTCATCTCCCCTTCTCTTTCTCTCCTTCTCCGCCTCTTCTTTCCCTTGCTCTCTGTCTGGGCCTGATCCAAAGCCTGTGGAGGACAGTGGAAAGTTACGCTTTTTTCCTCTCATCTCTCATTGTCTCTCCCCCTCATTCTTTCTCCTTCTCCATGAATCTCCTTCTGTCCCTAGCGTTCTCTGTCTGTTCTTCTCCTGTCTCTAGCTCTGTGCCTGTTTAATGGCACTGTGATACTTACCATCAGAGCTGTTTCATGAAGGTTTCCTAGGCTAGGAATGATGGTCTAGTGGCTGGGGCCCTGGACCAGTCATCAGGAGTCCTGGGTACAATTTGCAATTCAGCCACAAACTCCCTGTGTGGTCTTGGATGAGTCACTCAATCCACCCCATATCTCACTTCTCTGTCTGTAAAACTGGAGTCCTAATGCTTCTCCTCCTCCCGGGATGCTGTGTAGTGCTCAGATGCTCTGGTGACGAGAGCCAGATGGGTGCCTAGATAGACAGACTGATGTGCCCACGAGCTGGGCTTGCTCTGATTTGTGTGGTTGTGGAACTCATTAGTCATCAGTATTTGGGTGAGTGCCAGATGTCTGTGAAAATGCCTGCGAGTCTCTGAAGTTGCACAGATGATTGTGCGGCAAGCGCTCGATCCGTTACTTGCTATCATCCTGTTGAAAATGTGTCAGCCATCCAATCGGTGAGCAGAAATAACGCGATGTGATATAGGCAACCAACTAATCACACAGCCCTGCCAGTGAAGAGTCAGAACGCGGAGTTTGCAGACGACTCAGAGGCTAAGAGCACTTTGCCCAAACACTCTGGAGAATGAGGAAAGCAGAGTCAGGTGGTTATTTACTCTCCAAAATACAGGGCTGGTTTCGAAACCAAGCTTAGTGGGACCAGCTCTAGTTGACATGAGTAGAGCATTGTCTCTGCCTCTTCTCTTTGTCTCTCTGGTTATCTCCTCTTGTCTCTGTTTTCCTCTCTTGTGGTCTGTCTCATCTTCCATCTTTCTCTCTGTCCTCACTCCTTCATGCTCTCTCTCCTCCTTTTCATTCTCTGTCTCCTTCCCTCTCTCTCCTCTGTCTTCCCATCTCTCCAAGAGCAGTGGGGACCTATCTTCTGTAACTTATCCCCTGGCATCATATGCCTGGTACCAAACCCTACTGGGCTGTAGGGTGACCAGACAGCAAGTGTGAAAAATCGGGATGGGGGTAGGGGGTAGTAGGAGCCTATATAAGAAAAAGACCCCAAAATCGGGACTGTCCCTATAAAATCGGGACATCTGGTCACCCTACGCGGCTGGCTGGGGGCTGCACACATCAGATGCCTGCAACTTGCTTGCTACCATGTTAGAGTTGCCATGGGAGATGGGGGAACAGGGAGAGAGGAACAGCCTTCCCAGCAGCCGCAGCCATAGCAGCCAAAACTCCTCCCTTGAGCAGAGAACACCCACTCTTGTCTCCTTCCCCCTGCCCCCCTTTAGAGAGCACACCGCAGAATGCTGCCTTGGAAGCCCCCTAATTAGTGTCCCACCTGTCCTGAACAGAGCCCTTCATTACCACTGATGTGATTGCGGACGGCACAGATTAGCGTGTGTTTCAGGGTGGGATCAGTGCCAGAAATCCACTCCAGTCCCCTCCCCTCTCCTAAACCCATCCTCCCCACTCCCCCCACCCCAGGGATCCTGCCAAGAGGGGGCGTTGCCCCAGAATCCCATTTTCTCGGTTTACTGGGGGGCACAGGGAGGGATGGAGGGAAAGAGAGCGCATAAAAGTAGATTCAAACCAACAGCAAACAAGGCCTCCCCGCTCCTGACCGGATGCTGTTTGGAGGGATTGGAAACGCCCTTCCCCCTCCCTCCTCTCCCTACATATGTGTGCGCAGGTTGGGGGTCATTACCAGCCCCATGGTGTCTCAGGAAGCCTGTGCCTGAGCTCAGAGGGTGCTAATTAGCGAGAGGACTGATGAGATTAGAAATTAAGTGTTTGTTTTTCTCCTTTCCTGTTTTTTTTTTTTTTTTTTAATTGAGCAGATGGAGAGTTTGGAGTCACAGAGTGGGAGGCAGCCAGGAGCCTAATTGGGAGTCAAAAGCCCTGTGGGTGTGGGGTGGACAGGAGGCAGCGCCCCCTGACACACACACATACACAATGCTATGCCAGCCGCAACAAACCCTGGCTCTACCATGCAAAGGCCTCTTGCCCTCCACTGGCATGAGTGGGGCATTCCCTCTCTACTTTCCGGCCCTCCCCATGCAGTGCTCCCCTAAGGCCTGACCCCCCTCACCCCCAGACCCTTGCTCTGCTGGCCTGAGGGGAATTCAGTCTCCAGCTTCGCTCAGGCCTTGCCTCCTTCTCTGTCACATGGGAATCCCAATCCTGCCTCTGGCAGAGTCCCCCTCTGGGGGGGTGGGGGCTGATTTCCCCATCACATGAAGGCCCCTTAATATCACTCTGGCAGCCTGGAAGTGAGTAGAGCCAGTCTCCCCTCTGGCTGGAGCAGATTTGGCATCGGGGTCTGGGCTAGCCCTGCCTCCAGCTCCCAGCGTAGGGGTCTGTTGAGGGCAGGGAGGAGGCATGCCCAACTGGCACTGTACCACGGCTGTCCTCTGCTCCCAGGGCTCAGAGGGGGCCATGGGAAAGGAAGTGTAAGTGGGAGCAGCCCAAAGGCTGCATGGGAATGCAGGATGGGGATTCAATTCACTGCTCCGCTTGCTCCCCCAGAGCTGGCTGGGAAGGGTGCTCGGAGGATTACTGCTTTTGCCTATCCCGCGGGAGACCAAACTCTTTCACCCAGCGTGACCTAGGCTGAGAGAACTGTGGCGCCAGGGGACCAAGAAACAAAGCAGCACTTAATGTTGGTCTACAGTGTCCTCCTTTGGCGGTGTGTAGCTGGGCTCCCGAGAGTCGCCCGTTCCATTCCCAGTGGTCAGAAGGCTATGTCTGTGACAGGCCAGCCTGGAGAAGTGAAGGGAAATTGCTGTGATTATGCGGCCCTCAGTGGTCCAGCAGGGCTGGGATGGAGTCAGGGGATGCAGCTGAGGGCTGTAATAGGGGAGGCAGCTGCTGGCCGGGACAGTTGGCTTTGACTCTCAGATGTGGAACACCTTAGGGGACAGCCTGTCACTAGTCCAAGCCAGAGCCCTAGTTTCAGCTGCTGAAAGGTGTAAATGGGAGCGTGGTGATGCCAGCTGCCTAGCTGAGGGGGAGGGGCTGAGCAGGCATGTGCCACGAACTGCTTGGCATCTCCTGGGAGAGTGAATAGGCTGCAGGCAAACCACAGCCGCCTTTTTGCACAGGTTAGGGATGGGAAATCCCTCTGCTGGCTAAGCTAGCGGGGATGGCCCTCTGGTATTCCTTGTGCTTCAGAGCCCTGAGTTTGAAGCCTGAGACACTCTGTGTCTAAGTGCGTGAAACGAGCTACGGTAGTCCAGGAGGGCAGGGGATGCAAGTTAATGGCGAGAATAAAAAGTCAAGGGTGTATTTGTGTGTTCATGTGTATATGCCTGCGAGTTTGTGCCTGTTGTGTGTCTGTTTGTGTCTCTGTCTGCACGCTGGCGGGTGTGTGGTTGCTTTTCTCAGTGTAGAGGCTGTGTGTCTGTGTTTGTGTTGTTGGTGTGTGGGGGGCCTGTGTGTGTGTCTGTGTAGGAGTCCATCCCCGCTCCCTTTGTCACCTCGGTGCTCTTCACCACTTTGCCGTGCTCCCCTCCAAACAAATAAGCCGGTGGGAACCCAGCCCCCACCCCATTACCACCACATTGCAGCTGGATTCCTGGTTCGGATTCGTTGTTCATGTTGCCAAGACAACAGAAAGCCAGGGAGTAAATGAAAGTATCCTCCCCAGTGCTTAACACCCCCATGCCACAATGTAATAATGTCAGAACAGAAATCTGGTTCACACCTCACCCTCCTGCTCCAGTTCAACAGAGACTCTTCTGGATACCAGTAAAGTGCCTGCCAGAGCCTTCAGTTGATTGAAGGCAGAGAATTAGGTTGTGGGGGTGGGGGGGGGGGAGCATCTTCACCGTTGAAGTGATTAACGGTTTCACCGCTGTTCCCTGCCTTTGCTGCACGAGAAGGAGCCGTGCCCATAAGGATCAATGTTGAACATCAGTGGAATCGTGGTCCTAGCTGAGTTGGTTTCTAAGAAGGTTTGGCTGGCCAGCACCATTGGGAACCAACCTGTGTCAAAACCAGTCTTAACAAAAGTCATCATAGAGTCGGTAAGGATGGGGTCTTAGAGACATGCAGGGAAAGTCAGGATGTAATTAGGCCAGGACTAAGATTCCCCTCCAGCTGAGCACAGAAAATCACATGCTGGGATACCTGCTGAGCTCAAAGAGGATCTGTCAGATACACTCTGTGCTGCAGTCAGGCAAAAAAGGGTCTCTCCAACTTTGCTAGCTGCCTGGGAATAATATATGCCTGCCTGCAATGGGAATACCAGGATTCACCTAGGCGGGGAAGAACCTGAACTGGGCTACTGTGGTCCCTGGAATGGACTCTGGGGGTAGCCCGTGGGAGGAGGGGAAGAACCTGAACTGAATTTATTGAATGCTTCCTTCAGATCTGGAGCCCCTTAACACCCAGGGGATGATCCTTCCTCTATCACCAGCATGAGAATATGCTGTAGTCCAAACACTGGTTACTTTTCCCAGCTGTGGCCGTCAGTCGTTTCATTAGGAGTCTCAGTGAGTCTTTGGCTGGATTTCCCCCGGGAATCCGATTTCAAGGCTCCCTAGTGACTGCTAATGTGTAAATACAGTGTGCCTCAGCATGGCAATGTGATAGCAGGAGTGGTTTGGAGCTGTTAACTCTTCATCTGTCAGAGACCATCCCCAGTGAAACCCCCCTCCATCTCTGCGTGACAATTGGTGCCAACTGGAAAGATGATTGGCACAAGTCTCCTGCTTCTGAGTACACTTAGTTTACAATGTGGTTTAGTGGACCCTGGGTCACCTCACTCCCAAGTGAATGGGGAGGCAACAGAAGTGGCCTAAGGAAAAAGGCATAGCGATCATTTGATGATTTAGTTTAGCAGTGTACAACAGCAGCTGTGTAAAAAAAAAAAAAAAAACCAAAAAAACAAGAACCTATTTCACAGGCATTAATTAATACAAGCAAAGGGGGAAAAACACAACTTTTTAAAGGTTTCACAGAGACTATAAACTGGCAGCATGGGGTAATACATGCAAATTAATGGCATAAATTTTGGGTTACTTTACTTCACAAATGTTAACAAGCTCATAAAAAATATTCTTTCCCAGTTTTCTGTCAATGCGTATTTAATTCTTTCCCTTTTTTTGTTGTTGAAAAGATTGTTTTCAGTATATCACTCCTAAATTAATTTGGATTCTTTTCTTTTCTTTCTAATTTCTAATGTGCCCATCATCATAATATCTAGGCATGGATGTTGTAGTATCTAATCTCTCTCTCTCTCTCTAGCAGTCAGTGCACCTTCAGCCTGGGAATTCTATACAAAACACTGCCAATTTCTAAACATACATTTTCCCCTACTACAGGTAGACTAGTGAGGCAAGGAGCAAATTAATGGGACAGCTGAACAACCTGACTTGTTTACCAACGACTCAAATTGGTATTTGATGTAACAGAGCATAGAGACAGAGATAAATATATGGGTAGATAGCTGGACTATCCCATGGATTCGCTTCCAAACAGCCGTCTCCATCCCTCATGCTGTAACCCCTCTTTCCATTTCTCTGTTTCCACAGAACTGGAGATAATGAGGGGATTCCAGCTCCTTGCTGAGACCGGGATACTGTGAGTACTTGCTCCATCTCTTAGGTGTCTCTGCCTCCTGAGTGCTTCCTGCTTTGCTTACTGTTAAAACCAAACACTTTAGTGAGCCCTGCAAAAGCCGCTCTTGCTGTCCTGCCTCTATCCAAGCCAGCAGGATCACCCCAGCCTTATTGTCAATATGAATTATAAATTTCAGACCTCAGGCCCATGCTGGTGGCTCGGCGGAGGGAAGTAGACTCTCATTTTGACCTGGAAAACCGAGCTGAGTTGATTGTGGAAATGGCGGGGAAATGGAGCAGGGAGATGTATTTAATGGCAATTCATAGTTTTGGCCACAGTCTTGCTCTTTCACACCATGGAGTCCTTGTCGCCAGTGCTCTGTTTCAGCACCATGGACAGCAGTGCCCTGACCTAACTTCCCTCTTTAAGGGAGCATCAGGTGTTTTTGGAACACCAGAAGGGAAAGGGGAAGAAGGGTGAAATGACAGGCTGGGGTGTCCAGTCAGCAGTAAATGGGAGACTATATTTTTAGAAGCAAAGGGAAGAGGAGAAGAGAGAGAAATAAGATGTTGGTGGGTGGATCACTCAAAGGCAAGAGAGAGCACCCAGGCAGGAAGAATCTGTTGTGTTTGGGAGATGTGGGTAGGATCAGTACGGATGCTTAGACAGAATAATATGGGCCCTGGAATGGGACTATGCATGTGCTTAAAGTTGGGCATGTGCTTCAGTGGTTTGCTGATTCAAGGCCCGAAAGTATAAGCAGAGGAAGCGGGAATGAGAACTGGATGATGAGCAAGGGGCATAGTAGGGAATGGATATGGGCCTTTTATGAGGGCTTTGTGGAGAGGAAAGATGGACTGTGACTGAGGGGATTTAGGTTAAATTCCCTGCTCCACCACAAACATCCTGTGGAACTTTAGGTGAGTCACTTACTTTCTTTGGGCTTCAGCTCCCCATCTGTAACATGGGCATAACAATCCTTTATGAATGTAAACAAATAACCCAAGTATGGAGGGACAAAATTAGAAAAACCAAGGCACAAAACGAGACAAAACTAGCTAGAGACTTAAGGGTAACAAGAAAACATTCTACAAATACGTGGGAAACAAGAGGAAGACCAAAGACAAGGTAGGCCTGTTACTCAGTGACGGGGGAAAACAATAACAAAATGTGGAAATAGCAGAAGTTAGTAGTGAGTGGACATCTACAATAGTCAATGCAAGTGAAAATGAGGTAAGATCAGAGGGTTAAATAGGGAAAGTACAAGTTAAAAATTACTTAGACAATTAGATGCCTTGTAATCACCAGGGCCTGGTGAAATGCGTCCTAGAATACTCAAGGAGCTGACTAAGGAGATATCTGAGCCATTAGTGATTATCTTTAAAGAGTCATGGAAGATGGGAGACATTCCAGAAGACTGGAAAAGGGCAAATATAGTGCCCACTTATAAAAAGAGGAATAAGGACAACTTGGGGAATTACAGACCAGTCAGCTTAACAATGGAGCAAATAATGAAGCAATCAATTTGCAGGCACCTAGAAGATAATAAGGTGCTTAAGTTACAGTCAACATAGATTTTTCAAGGGCATATCATGTCAAACCAACCTAATAGCTTTCTTTGATAGGGTTACAAGCCTTGTGGATAGGGAGGAAGTGGTAGATGTGGTATATCTTAACTTTAGTAAGGCTTTCGATACTGTCTCGCATGACCGTCTCATAAACAAACTAGGGAAATTTAACCTACTATAAGGTGGAAGCATAACTGGTTGAAAAACTGTTCCCAGAGAGTAGTTATCAGTGGTTCACAGTCAAGCTAGAAGGGCATATCAAGTGGGGTCCCACAGGGGTTGGTCCTGGGTCCGGTTCTGTTCAATAACTTCATCAGTTATTTAGATAATGGCATAGAGATCACACTTACAAAATGTGCAGATGATACCAAGCTGGGAGGGGTTGCATGTGTGTTGGAGGATAGGATTGATCTTCAAAATGATCTGGACAAACTGGAGAAATGGTCTGAAATAGGATGAAATTCAGTAAGGACAGATGCAAAGTACTGCACTTAGGAAGGAACAATCAGTTGCACACATACAAAGTGAGAAAATGACTGCATAGGAAGGAGCACTGTGGAAAGGGATCTGGGGGTCATCGTGCATCCCAAGCTAAATATAATTCAACAGTGTGACACAGTTACAAAGAAAAGCAAATATCATTCTGGGGTGTATTAGCAAGAGTATTGTAAGCAAGACACAAGAAGTAATTCTTCTGCTCTACTCCACGCTGGTTAGGCCTCAACTGGAGTATTATGCCCAGTTCTGGGTGCCACATTTCAGGAAAGATGTGGACAAACTGGAGAAAGTTTGGAGAAGAGCAACAAAAATGATTAAAGGTCTAGAAAACATGGTCTATGAGGGAAGATTGAAAACACTGAGTTTGTTTAATCTGGAGAAGAGAAGACTGAGGGAGGACGTAACAGTTTTCAAGTACATGAAATGTTGTTACAGGGAGAAGGGAGAAAAATTGTTCTCCTTTATCTCTGAGGATAGGACAAGAAGCAATGGCCTTAAATTGCAGCAAGAGAGTTCAGATGGAGGGGTGAGTGAGTTTGGGCTATATGGAGCCGCAGTTATATGAGTGAATGCGTTGGGGCTGTATTGAGTTCAGATGGAGCGGTGAGTGAGTTTGGGCTGTATGGAGCAGCAGTTATATGAGTGAGTGTGTTGGGGCTGTACTGAACAAGGCAGGGAAGTGTAACCCCGAGCAGTAGCTCATTTTTGAAGAGGAAAGAGCCGTCGTTCCGTTCAGTGATAAATGTTGAGTCAGTCCTACATGTGGTTTTAGTGAATGGTGTAGCTAGGTGGAGGATTTTGAATGGGTTCAAGGCAATTATAGAGTGAGTTGATGTAGTTCATAGAGAAACAGCTGTAGGTGGATAATGGCTGAAGCAGGTGTTAAGCGGGAGAGCCATTCGCTTGGTGAGAGGAGCCCTAGGATTTTTTGGTGGAAGTACCCACTCTAAGAGGGATAGGGTGACTCAGTGCACTGTTGATTCAGTGGGTGGGTGGCACAGCTGGGGTGGGGTAGATACAGACTGATCACTGAAGCAGTGTGATGTACCTAGGGTACAGTAGAACTAAGTTGCCAAAGCTATTGTGTCTGTATATATGGTGCAAATACAATTCCATTAGCTTCCTTTCCTGGGCTTTCCTATGTGCCGATCGCTCTAATAGATGAGTGGGCTGCCTGTATCTGGCTGCCACTTGTGCTTCTGTTTCTGCCATGTTTACATTCCTGTTTGCAACCCCAGTCTCCTCTGGAAGGACGATAGTAGAAGAAAAAAGAAGATTGAAAGAAGCTGGCAGAGGGAGAAAGCACCCAGAAAACCCACCTAAACCCAAAGAAATAACTCCGATGAGCAGGGAGAGTGAGAGAGGGAAAGAGAGAGAGAAATAGAAATATTCTGGAGACTAAAAGAAATTACCATACGCCGGGATCCTGTTATTCAACCTAATTTTCAAAGGACTGCAGCTGTCGCACTGAGATAATCTGTTAATTATAACAGTCATCGTGTTTTTGCAATGGAAGAAAAAACCCAGGCTCTAAAGCAAGTGGAGGTGGGGAGGGAGAGAGGCAAGGCTGTGTCAAAATGCATGTCAGGTGTTAGCTCTCTGGTGGATGTGGGAGAGTCCTCCCAAACAGTGCCTAGCTGCTGCTGCTGCCCAGGTGTTGAGGATGCAGAGAGGAGGTCTGCATCCCTTTGCTTGGAAGAGGGTGAGTTCAAAGCAAAGGTGGAGCCATAAGTGTAACCCACTGGCCAAGTGAGCACATGACCCCTTCTGTGGCAGAGCCACAGAGTGTAGGTGCTTGGCACTGTTCCTGATGAATCAGAGGTCTGTGCTTTGGAGCCAGAGATCATGGATTCACTCTGATTTTGGGGGCAGAGCAAAATGTATGTATCTAGCAGCCATAATGAGCAGGACATGTGCAGAGTTGTACCAAGTTTGGGAGTAATGCCTCTTTCCGTGGGGGGCTGTGCCTGAGTTCAAGATGGATGGGCTATGCAGTTTGCATGGTGCTCTAGAAGAGAGTAGGTCTTCTGGAGGTTGGCCTCTCACAGGGAACAGCAAAGAAGGAACATGAGAGAGGAGTGAGAGTATCTAGGTCAGGGATTTGCTAGACCTCGGAGCATGAAGTGGGCTATTGAGGGGGAAACAGTGGAGGAACCTGGGCAAGATTCACATATTTGTATCCCACAGACAAGAGCTGTGCTGCAGAAGGAATTGTTTTCAGGGGATGTCGGATTGCAGATAGGCCTTCTCCAACATGGAGCCACCCTACCACAGCCAGGGCTCCCTGGTCATTCCCTGCTGCAACTCCCCCTCCCCACACCTGCAGCCAGCGCTCCTCATACATTCCCTAAAGTGGCCCCCCCATCTCAGCGAGCACTCCTGCCCTGTTCCACCCACAGCCAGCGCTCCCACCCCCTTCCCTCCAGCAACTCCCCCACAGCCAGCGCTCCCATCCCATTCTGCACAGTGACCCCACCAAAGCCAGCGCTCCTGCCCCATTCCCTCCAGTGACTCCCCCACAGCCAGCGCTCCTGCCCCGTTCCCTACAGCGACCCGCCCACACAGCTAGCGCTCCCATCCTGTTCCCTACAGCGACCCGCCCACAGCCAGCACTCCTGCCCCGTTCCGTACAGCGACCCGCCCATACAGCCAGCGCTCCCACCCCATTCCCTACAGCGACTCGCCCACAGCCAGCACTCCTGCCCCATTCCCTGCAGCGACCCGCCCACACAGCCAGTGCTCCCACCCCATTCCCTACAGCGACTCGCCCACAGCCAGCACTCCTGCCCCGTTCCGTACAGCAACCCGCCCACACAGCCAGCGCTCCCACCCCATTCCCTACAGCGACTCGCCCACAGCCAGCACACCTGCCCCGTTCCCTACAGCGACCTGTCCGCACAGCCATCGTTCTCATCCCGTTCCACACAGCGACCCCGTCAAAGCCAGCGCTCCTGCCCCATTTCCTCGAGTGAATTCTGCACATCCAGCACTCCCGCCTTGTTCCCTCCAGCAACTCCCCACACCATCAGCACTCCCACTCCATTCCCTACAGCGATCCGCCCACAGCCAGCACTCCCGCTCCATTTCCTCCAGCGACCTCCCCCACAGCCAGCGCTCCCGTCTCGTTCCTCACAGCAACCCCCCTGACAATCAGCGCTCCCACCTCGTTCCCTCCAGCAATCCTCCACAGCGCTCTCATCCCATTTCTCACAGCAACCCCCACAGCCAGTCCCCCCGCCCATTTCCCTACAGCGACTCTCCCCACTCCCAGCGCTCCCGCCTCCTTCCAGCAATGCCTGCACAGCCAGTGCTCCCGTCCTGTTCCCCACAGTGGCTCCCCTGCACAGCCAGTCCTCCCGACCCATTCCCTACAGTGACCCCCGCCCCCAGAGCCAGCGCTCCTGCCCTGTTCCCCACAGTGACTCCCCCACAGCCAGCGCTCCCGCCTCATTCCTTCCAGCAACCCCCTCACAACCAGTGCTCCTGCACTGTTCCCTACAGTGACTCTTTTTGAAGCCAGCACTCTCTGCTTTCTTTTCCACATTTCCTCCTCCTGTGCAGTCCAGGGAAAGCAGTGGAGGAGAGACATTGAAGCCCTCCCTCCCCTTGTCAGGCTGAGCGATGCAGAGAGCTCTATCGCTAATAACTGTTTACAGAACCTGTGATCTCTTGTTTCCCTGTCCCTCGCCTTCTTTTGCTCACCTTCCCCCTCCCTGCTGGAAGCTGCTGTGGGTTCTCCAGGTGGACTTGGGTTAATGCAAATTCCCCATAACTTTTAATAGTGCTATGATTATAAAAAGTGACTGGGTCACTTGGGAAAACAAAGGGTGCTCTCTCTGGCCTGCCAGGGAAGTGGCTCCCGCATGGAAGACAATTTCTCCAGCACTCAGGACTCCTAAATGAGATTTCCTCGTTGAAAGCCCACTCATCTGTGTGGTGCTCTTGCCCTCCTGAGCTGCTCTAACTATCTCTCTGGAGCTTTCCCTTTCCTCTTGTCCTACAGTTGAGGGATGTAATCGCTGCAAAGGGCTTATTTACATCGTTGCTTTCCTTGCTGTGTGGTTTTACCTCTTCCTTGAAGATGTTAGGTTCAATGGATATGTGTTCTTTTGCCTCAGGCTAGGTGTGTGGAGAAGAGAGTGGCTCTGGGTTGTCAGCTAAGCTTAGCCCCTTCCATATTAGCACTGGGGAGGACTTGTGCTGAAAGCTTCCTTGGAGCAGTGCCAAGCTCTGCCCTTCAGCCATGCCAACTCCCTCACAGAAGTGCCCGTCAGCGCCAGCCGGGGTGCAGGCACCGTGAGCTTCCTCACAGCGGTGCTGCGTCAGTGCCAGCTGGGGTGCAGGCACTGTAAGCTTCCTCACAGCAGTGCCCCATCAATGCCAGCCAGAGTGCCAGCTCCATGAGCTTCCTTACAGCGGTGCCCTGTCAGTGCCAGCCAGAGTGCAGGCTCCGTAAGCTTCCTTACAGCGATGCCCTGTCAGTGCCAGCCAGGGTGCAGGCTCTGTGAACTTCCTTACAGCAGTGTTCCTTCAGTATCAACCAGAGCTTCAGGGGAGTTAGTTTTCCCACGGTGGTGCCATGCAGGACTCCCATAGTGTGAACTTCCTCACAGTGGTGCCTGCTGGGATTCAGGTGATGAGACTTCCTTTGTCACAGTGCTCTGCCAATACCAGCTAGGAGTCCAACACCATGAGGCTGCCTCTCAGCTGTACCCTGTTAGAACCAGCCCATACTCCTGCACTGCGAGATTCCTGACCCAGTGTGTCCCTTCCAGGACCAGTGACTTGAGCATCTGTGCTGCAGTAGCCTATCTTTGTGCTCCCAGACCTTTGCAATGGAAGCTTCTGCATAGCAGTGCCCTTTTGGCTGGGATGCAGGTAGTGGGAACTTACCCATTCAGCTCTAGCAGGGGCTCTAGCCCTGTGAGCTGCCTTCTGCCCAGCAGTGCACAGCCAATATTCCAACTTCCATGCAGCTGGACCCTGTCGGTGCCAGCTGGGCCCTCTGCAACGTGTGCCTCTTGGGGAAGCCCTTCATCACTGAGTTCTGGCACTCAGACAGTGGGAGCCTCCTCAGCTTAGTCCCCAGCCAGTACCAGTGGGGACTCTAGCACTGTGAGCTTCCTCATAGCAGTGCCCTGTCAGTGCCAGCCAGGGCTAGAAGCATGTGAGTTGGGGCTATGACAGTGGGAGCCTTTCTGCAACCTGCAGTGCCCCTGGGGCGGGAGACAGCTATCATTTGAACCAGCCGTATATGGAACCAGCTGTATCTGTGCCAGCACAGAAGGGCAGGGGGTGGTCTGAAGCCACCAGAAAGCAGAGCCCTGGCGGGGGTTAGTCGGCACATGTCACTGACTCAGGGTGGTTGGAACTCAAATAACAAGCCATGGGGCAAAAGCTGAATAAATCTCCCCTTCTCTGAGCAATATTGTGGGGCATAAGTGCCAGGTTCATACAGGGGAGAGTCTGCACAGGGATTAGGGGAGAGCAAAAGAGAGGGGAGGGAAATAAGTGGGGGAGCTGAAAAAAGAGCAGGCCCCATGCGCAGGAGAGATAGGCAGGCAGGTATGTGGAGGTGAGCAACCATTTGGACAGGGCGAGGAGAGGCAGGGAGGGAGGCGGCTCGGCCTGTCTCTGGATTTCCAGTCCCGGAGGGAGCCAGGAGTGTTCAGTGGGTTTTTAAAGCATAAATTTCTAATGTGGAGGCTCTTAGCGCTGTTTATGTGATGGTAGAATAAACGCCGGCTTCCTAATGCCCTGGGCCTCGCTGGGAGGGGATGCGAACGGCATGTTAGTAACACAGGCCCCAACTCCCAGGATTTCCCTTAGTGACTTGTGCTTTCATTGACACACGGAGCCCGGGCTTTGACCCCTGAACCTTCCAGCACACTGAACCCACCCCATTCCCTGGTTCCTCCTGATACCACCTTGACTGGCAGCTCAATCCCCCAGCACTGCCCCATCTCACTGCCCCGATCCCCCCAACTCACTGACCTCCAAACCCCCGAATACTGCTGACTCCCTGACCCCCCATCCCTCAGCACCACCCTGACTCACAGCCCCCCGGTCCCCCCATCTCAGTGACCTCTAAAACCCCCAATACTGCTGACTCCATGACCACCCAATCCCCCAGCATCACCCTGACTCACTGCCCCCCGATCCCCCCATCTCACTGAACTCTAAAACCTGATATTCCTGACTCACTGACCCCCCAAACCCTTGGCACTGCCCTGACTCACTGCCTCTGATGCCCTCAATTCACTGACCTCTAAAAACCCCAATACCCCTGAGACACTGACTCTCCCTCCTCCCCCCCGGGTCCCTTCATATTGCCCTGGCTCACTGAGCCCCACGCACACATCTGTTCCCCTCAGACTCACTGACCCCTCCAATCCCCCAAGGCTCACTGACACTCACCCCAATTCCTCCATACCACCCTGGCTCAGTAACCCCCCAGTCCTCTGATCCCCTTTCACGGATCCACGGGATCAGTGCTACGCCCCCAGCTTTTGAACAGTCTGGTAGAGGAACCCCTTAGATGTGCCATACCCCCCAAGGGTCTCACTCTTCCTTCAGGGCAGCCCACGCAGTGTCAGAGCTCACAGGGTCTTCAGCACCCCTGCTTCACCCTGTGAGCTCTGCTCAGTGAGTCCGACTGACAGACTCCTGGTGGAGACTTGTGCACTTGTCAGAGACTCATGCACCACAGCCAGCATTTGCAGTGACGTTCACGCAGCGTTGTCAAAACAGTGGGGTTTATTAGTCAGCTGGAATGCAGCATAGGAAGTGCTTAGGTTAGCACAGTGCACTGAAGGTAAAACAAAGTCCTCTCTGGTCAGCCCCGAGCAATTCACCAGCCAAGCTGTAATGAGCTCCGTTTTCAAGCTCTGGGTCTCTCTCTGACTTCCTTAGTCAGTTCCCAGGTGAGAGAGCCCCCAGCTTCCTCCATAACTTACATCTCCCGCCTTTCCAGCCTTTGTTCTCAAGCTGCTCAGCTTCCCTGCTGAGAGGCGGGGAAATCTTCCTCTGGGTGGTTGGTTGCTAGGTGTCAGCAGCCCAGTGTTTGGGCTTTCCAGTGTCTTCTCGGGTTTTCCGGTGATATGGGTCAGCCTAGGTCAGTCCTTTTTCAGAATCATTATGTCTGCTCAGCCAGCTCAGCAACACATACACACCCATGTCTGTTAGCTGCCCTGAGAGCAAACGTAATCCTTTCCCTCCACTCCCCACGGGGTAACAATGCGAAGTATAGGGGAAACTGAGGCACACAGGCTTCATAAAAATATTACCAAAAATTCCCACTTTGTCACAAAGGAAATTGTCTGGGGGCCGCAACCCCCTGCTCTGGGAGGTGTGTCATCTTTTCCTGAGGTTCCCTCCACACCAGCCCCATAGGCCTGCCCTTCTTACCTGCATTTCCCTAGCACACCCCTTCCCACCACCCTAGTCTGCAGCTGCTTCCTCCAACCCCCCCCTGCCCACCCACCATGCATATCAATTTCTCCCTATTTGGGGCTTTGGAGAAACAAGAGGGAGGATCGTTGCCAAGTGTGGTGTCAGCACCTTCCTGGCCAATACTGAGGACACTGCTGTTTCCTGGGATTGTTGGACTGATCTGCTGGCTGATTTATAGCAGGGCTTGGCTGCAGGACAGCATGGTCCGCCTCTCCTCCTCTGAGTGGTGGATGCCTTGGCTGTGATGACAGAGGAAGAAGAGGCATCGTGGGATGCTCACCTGGAGGACAATGCAGGGGGTCACTCCAGGGGGAGATAGGAGTTTGGCGAAACTTGCTGCAGGAATATGAGGATCGGCCAGTTTATTGGCTAGGAACTCTGCGTATGGGTGAGCCAGGAGCCAAGGCACAGAGATGGGAGAGCTGGGGTTGGGGAAACCTCTCCTACCCTGTGCCCTTTACCCTTGGAAATGCGAAGCTGCTGTCCCTTTGCATGGGAGGGGGACTGCATAGGGATTCAGCATGCGTATAGGCCAAGCACAGGGGGAGCAACAGCTACAGCCACAGGGGACTAGTGTGCCATGGTGCCCACCAGCCCTTACAGGCAAACCTCCTCCTCATCCCCTGTCCCCTGCACCAGCCAGATCTGACTTGCACGGGAAGGGGCTCCTCTGCACAAGTCACATTGGTGAGCCAGGCCTCCCTCTGCGAGAGAGGAACCTTGGACCTGTCCTGACAGCTGCCTCCCCTTTAGCTGTGAAGGTGCCATCCTGCATCAGTGCTTGGGTAGCTCCGCACCCCAGAGCTGGCCCGGTGACTCGAGCCTGGGAGCTTGTAGCAGTTCCTGCTTTGCCGGCAGTTCCAGCCAACATAATGAAATGGGCTGAAGGCAGTAGCAGCATGTCAGCGCTAAACAGAGTCTGAGGACTGTGTCCATGGTGAAGAGGGGTGAAGGTTGGCATTGGGGGACAACTAGCTGAGAGGAGGTTGCCAAGCCAAACAGTAGCAACGGTGGAGGAACTTGTGTGTGAGAGGTTCTTCCCCTCCCCGCAAGGGGCTGCTCCCACAATCCACTTGAGGGTGTGTTGGGAGTATTGCTCTCAGGGCTCTCTCTGGAAACAATGTTTGTTTATCTGCTTATCTTGTTCCCTTGTGTTTGTGGAGCTGGCTGGCTGGCGAAAGGGCACCTGCGAGCAGGGAACCCAGAGGGAGAGGAAGGGCCAAAGAGAACAGCCTAGGGGTGTGGGACAGCAAAAACCGCTCAGCCGGACCTAGGTAGGGAGATACCCTAGAAAAGGGCAAGAGCAAGCCAGCTCCAGTGGGAGCGGGGGAAGAGAACTAGGAAGCAACAGGAGCAAATCAACAGTGACCTGGCTGGGGTCAGCTGAGCCTCCTTCCCTCGACCCACCGGGGGATGCTGAATCAGGGTATTATTTATCGTTACATTAAGACTTGAAGATAGGAGGAGCCAGACCTTGGAAACCAGCACCACTTGCTACAACACAGTCCCTGGCCACAGCAAACCTGTGCTTCAGCCAGGGGCCGTTACGTGATGGTCACAGGTGGTACAAGTGTGGAGGCCTCAGCCAGTCAGCGGTGGGGAACGGGTCTTTTCCTCCATCTTGTTGGTTGGATCTCACTCGTCCTTTGCCCTTCCCCCACTCCATCCTCCCCCTGCCCTCCCCTTTGGCTCTTGGCTTTCCTTTCTGGGTTATTCAATATGCAAGTGTCTCTCTCTCTGACACCATCTCTGATCCCTTAATCCAGCTGCCCTGGTAATTCTGCAGCCCTAGAACAGCTCAGATCTCTCCACAGACGTAAACCTCCTTCTTCAAGGGTTTGCTTTTCTTCCCTGCTCACCCCCACCCCACCCGGCCTTTTCTTCATTCTATTTATGCCCTTCGGGTCTCTGCGTTGGAAATTGGTTGGGGTTTAGCAGCAAAGGGTTTAGCAATATCTTTAGTGACTATCTCTGGGGGAAAAAAAAGAAGAATGAAGAGAGAATCCTTAATCTTAAATAATTAAGATGCATTTTTTTCTCTTAATTCTTACAGCTCCCCCCACCTGTGCCCCAGTTGGAGAATGGGAATGTCTCCTTAGCCCTCAGTAGAGGGCACTCAGCTAAGGCTGGGGATGCACTGACAGCATAGTGGGAGAGGGGGTCAGTGTGAGAATGGGGATGTGTCAGCAGGGGGTGCTCCTGCATGGAATGGAGAAGTGTAGATCTGGCCAGAGAAGGGAGACAGCAGATAGCTCCTTGGCACCAGCAGGGGATCTCTCACACAAGTGGGGTGTGTTGGCAGACCCTGGGAAGAGGGGACTCCAAGATGGAGCAGAGAGGATGTTGGCTTGGTGTCAGTAGGGGGTGCTATTCTCCAGGTCAGGATGAGTCTCTGAGTCTGAGGAGGGGGGTGACGATGGGATAGCAATGTTTCCCTGTTACCAGCAGGGGGTGCTCTCCCACGCTGGGGTAAAGCAGCTAATGATTCTTTCCCCTCATCCTGATGAAGCTGGTTGGATTCTTTAACCAGCCTGGGCAGGAAATAGTTTGGTCTCCCTTCCCGGCAGTAGGCACCATGAGAGCACAAATAGATAAAATTAATACAGCACGTGCTGCCCACCTCACATGGATGCAGCTCTGTATACCTGTCCCATGCCAAGTACTGGAGCCAGCTGTTGCTGGAGGGCTCTGCCTGACAGCCCCCATCTGCCCTGTGCCAACACACCCCTCTGTTCTGGCATAGGTCTCCGGTGCTCACAATCCCCTCCCCCCGGTTCCAGACACCCCTCTCTGAGCCCTGCTCACGAAGGCTGTGTTGTCCCCAACTCTTGCCTGCACTGAGATAAGGGAAGTATTTTCGGAACGAGAGTGGTTATACAAACAATTAATTATTTATCATTTTGCATCAAGGAAAAAACACCCCATTTATTTGAGATTCTTATTTATTTATTGTCGGCGTGCACACATTTGTGTATGGTGTGATTTCCGTTCTCTACGCCCGCAGCTGAAACTCCTTGGGGCTGGGTTGGCTTGGCTGTGTTTTCTTTATGCTCTGGAGTTTTAAGCAGATCATAACACAGCCGTGTCCCTCCCTCTGTTCCATCCCACCTTCCCCCCCTACCCCCCACAACCAGGCTGTGATTCCATTACATAACGAAACCCAAGTACCCTTCTGGCTATCACTGATACAAGATTATGTTGCAAGGGATCCCTTTGCCAAGGCTTATCAGTATAGCAGGCAATACCGCCTCCCCCCACCCACAATGCTCTCTTTCTACTCCTCCCTGTCCCCAACAAACTAACAACCCTAGCTGTCTATGTCCGTATTTCAAAGCCCCCAATTGATGCCTCCTCTTGTCTCTCGTGTGTTTCCTTTCCAGATTCCAGTGACAGATGGATCTCTTGCTCGCTCCCTCTCTAGCTCTCTATATTTTTGTTTTCAAGATGTTTGAACTGAAGTTCTGAAGCATCTCGGAGGGGACCCAGGCGAGGGGGAGGAGGAGCATCCTCCGGAGCCCCGCGACAGAAGAGGCAGCTCCTCCGAGTCACCTCCGTGGTGGTGGGGGAAGGCGGGGAGGGTGTGTGTGTGGGGGTGTCGTTCCTGAGCCTCCAAGAAGATCTGTTGTTTAATTTTTGTTTTGTTTTAAAGAGAAGCACAGATTTCCACTCTCCCCCGCCCCTTTCCTGGATTGGGAGCGGCAGGAAGGAGTGGATTTTGCCCCCTGCTGTTCTACACCCCAGGGTTGGCGCGGAGGGAGAGAAAAATGTCAGTGATGGCACCGGATAGAACTGAGGTGACTGTGCCCTCCTGCCGCTAACCAGCAAGGGAGCGTCGCCTCTTGTCCCCTCCCTTTGCTTTTTGGAGGCTTCTTTTCTTTTTTGCCTGCGGGGGGAGGGGAGGGGGCGCCGCATCCGAACATGCTGCTCCTGGGCTTGTGGGCGGCCGCCCTGCTCTGTGTGTTGTTCCCCGGCACGGTGCGCGGCGACTGCTGGCTGATCGAGGGGGACAAGGGTTACGTGTGGCTGGCCATTTGCAGCCAGAACCAGCCTCCCTACGAGACCATCCCCCAGCACATCAACAGCACAGTGCACGACCTGCGCCTGAATGAGAACAAACTCAAGGTGGTGCTGTACTCCTCCCTCAACCGCTTCAGCAACCTCACCGACCTGAACCTGACCAAGAACGAGATCTCCTACATTGAGGACGGGGCCTTCATGGGCCAGGCCAACTTGCAGGTCCTGCAGCTGGGCTACAACAAGCTCACCAACCTGACAGAGGGCATGCTGCGCGGCATGGCCAGGCTGCAGTTCCTCTTCGTGCAGCACAACCTGATTGAGGTGGTCACACCCACCGCCTTCTCCGAGTGCCCCAGCCTGATCAGCATTGACCTGTCCTCCAACCGGCTTAGCAGGCTGGAGGGGAATACCTTCACCAGCCTGAGCAACCTGATGGTGTGTGAGCTAGCTGGCAACCCCTTCAACTGTGACTGCAGCCTCTACAGCTTCCTTACCTGGCTGGTAGTCTTCAACAACGTCACCAAGAACTACGACCGGCTGCAGTGTGAGACCCCCCGGGAGTTCGCCGGCTACCCTCTCCTGATGCCTCGACCCCACCACAACCGCAACGCCATCACCATCTTCCAGTCCATGTGCCGGGGAGGCACCATCCCATCCCTCTCAAGGATCAACCCCACCCCCTACACACCTGACTCCCAGAGAGACCTGGATGAGAACTCGGGGTTCAACCCCGGGGACTTCCTCTCCGTCGAGCCCCCAGCCTCCTCCACCACCGACTCCTCATTCAACCCCAGCATCAAGCTGCACCAAGTGACCATCACCTCAGCGACCTTGGTGGTGACAATCCCCTCACCCTTCAGCAAGATGTACGTGCTGGTCCAGTACAACAACAGCTACGTCTCTGATGTCACAACTCTGAAGAACAAGAAGGAATATGTCACTCTTAGCAAGCTGAAGGCCCACACGGACTATACCTTCTGTGTGGCTTCCATCCGCAACTCCAAGCGCTACAACCACACCTGCCTGTCCTTTGCCACCAGGAGCAAGGGGAGGGAGGACCCAGTGCCCAATACCTCCACCACCACTCACTACATTATGACCATCCTAGGCTGCCTCTTTGGGATGGTCATCGTCCTGGGGGTGGTGTACTACTGTCTGAGGAAGCGAAGGATGCAGGAAGAGAAGCAGAAGTCCCTCAGTGTTAAGAAGACCATCCTGGAGATGCGCTACGGCTCGGATATAGACACCAGCTCCATCGTCCACTCTTCGCAGAAGCTGGGCGATCCGCCCGTCATCCCTGTCTCACGGATGTCCTCCATCCCTTCCATGATCGGGGAGAAGCTGCCCCCGTCCAAGTCAATGGAGGCTGGGATGGAGACCCCCAAAGTTACTACCAAGGGCAACTACATTGAGGTGCGGACGGGTGGCGGGGATGCCCTGGAGAGAGCCCAGCGGGACGACGATCTGCGTGAGCTTGACAACGGCCAAGGCTCAGCAGCTGAGATCTCCACCATCGCCAAGGAGGTAGACAAGGTCAACCAGATCATCAACAACTGCATTGATGCCCTCAAGTTGGATACAGCCTCTTTCCTGGGAGGAGGGAGCGGCGTCGACTCGGACATGGCGTTTGAGTGCCAGTCCATCCCCGCCGGCTCCTTGGGTGGTCTGGAGCGGCCTGGCTTACTGTCACCACCTTACAAGGAGAGCTCCCACCACCCCCTGCAGCGCCAGCTGAGTGCGGATGCGGCTGTGGCCAGGAAGACCTGCAGCGTCTCATCCAGCGGCTCCATCAAGAGTGCCAAGGTCTTCAGCCTTGATGTGCCAGACCACCCGCCAATGAGCAAGTCGGATTCCAAGTACATCGAGAAAGGCAGCCCACTCAACAGCCCCCTGGATCGTCTTCCCCTGGTGTCCCCGGGCGCCATCCACCACCTGGAGGTCAAACCTTCCTACCATTGCAGCGAGCACCGACATTCCTTCCCGGCCCTATACTACGAGGAGAGCGCCGACACCTTGAGCCAGCGGGTGTCATTCCTTAAGCCGCTCTCCCGCTCCAAGCGGGACTCCACATACTCCCAGCTCTCCCCCAGACACTACTTCTCGGGCTACTCCTCCAGCCCTGAATACTCATCTGAGAGCACCCACAAGATCTGGGAGCGCTTCCGGCCTTACAAGAAGCACCACCGGGAGGAGGTTTACATGGCGGCTGGCCACGCCCTGCGGAAGAAAGTCCAGTTTGCCAAGGACGAGGATCTGCACGACATCTTGGATTACTGGAAAGGCGTCTCCGCGCAGCAGAAGTTGTGACTCTCTCTTTAAAAGGAAAGAAAAAAACCCAACAGCCACCAACAAAAGAACCACTTGACTGTGAACAAAAACTGAACAGGACCCTCCCTCATGACAAAAACGAACCAAGAACCATTTCTTACAAAGTTTACAAAAAAAAAAAAAGCAAGCAAGCAAGCAAGCAAACAAAAAACAAACTCTCGCAGTGAATTGTCTCTCTTGTGTTATGGGGACCAGTGTTCCTCCTGCAGCTGGTTGGGAGGAGCCGCTTGCTTAGACACTGTGGTAATGACGCTGATGGGCTAACGGGAGGGAAGGACGAAGAGGGGGTTAGGCATGAGCGGGGGGCAGAGAAGGATGCTAACCAGGACTAGACTAAACCACTAACCTTCGCTTTTATGTTCCTGTTGTTATTTTGTTCCAGATTGTAGGGGGGTTTAAGGATGGGGGTGGGGCTCCTGCTTACTCCCTTGGGGGGCGGCCCCCACCAAGAGAAAATGGGGGATGTCACCAAACAAAGAACCCCTCCCTGTCATTTTAAGGGTTTTGGGTCTTCAAGGCTTCCTCCCACCTCCGCAAGACTTGTGGGGTTTCTGCAGACTCTAGCATGTAACTGGAGGCTCTCTCTCCTTTTCCTCCACCTTGGACTCCATTAGGGTTCCCTGAGCTTGGGGGGTTGGGTCCCCTGGCTCATGCCACATCAGCTTCCCTCGTTCACTGAGGAAGGGCACACAGCACAGGGCTCTCCCTGCCTCCAGTGCATTTCAGAAGAGAGGTCACTGGCTTTCTAAGGTCCTGGGGAGCCCCCACCCCCAGTCCCAGCCAAACAGTCCAGTTGTCTTCCAGGAAATGCTGGGGAGCGTGTTCTCTGGCATGGCAAAGTGGGGTTTGCTAATGGCAGGATGATGAGGGAGCAGGGAAGAAGACGGGAATTCCCAACTGCCCTGAGATCTGAAGGGTTCCCCTTCTCACCCCGCCCTCGCCCCACCCCAGAGCTGGGGAGGGGCACGCATCTTCCACCTCCTTCATTTGT
Source organism: Chelonoidis abingdonii (assembly GCF_003597395.2). Classification (NCBI taxonomy): domain Eukaryota; kingdom Metazoa; phylum Chordata; order Testudines; family Testudinidae; genus Chelonoidis; species Chelonoidis abingdonii. The sequence goes on from NC_133769.1 coordinate 100,336,153, forward strand.
GCTGCAGGTTCTGCACCCCCACCCTGTGCTTTGGGGGTGGGGGATCAGATCCTTGAGGAGGGCCTAGGGTAGTGGTCTCCAAACTTTTTTGATCGCGCACCCCTATCAGTAAAAACTTTTTGAGCACGCACCCCCTGCTGCACTGCAGGGCTGGCTCTACCATTTTTGCCACCTCGACCAAAAAACCCCAAAAAACCGCTCGGCCTCCCACCCAAACTGCCGAAGTAGGAAAAAAAAAGGGGCTCAGACTCCCACCCAAACTGTCGAAGCGGCGCTCTCCAGCGGCGCTCCCTGAAGGATCCTCTTGTGCACCCCACTTTGGAGACCACTGGCCTAGGCAAGAAATAACAATCACAGGATGCTCCTATGACTCCTCCCACCCAGCTAGACCAGAGCAGGGCCCCCTCTCCCTGGGGGCAGGGGGGGTAGAATGAGTGTATGGGACCAGGGGCAGCTCTCTATTGCTCACTACACTGGATGTGTAAAAAGGCTGGATCTGGAGAGGACAGTGTGTGGGACCTGGATTCAACACAGGTGGGGCACACGTGCCTCCTACGGATAGGCGAGAGCTTGGAGAAGAGGGGTAAAATATGGGAGGGAGGGAGAGAGTGGGGAATGGCCAGGAGAAAGAGGGTACAGCCCAGGAGATTGGTTCCAGGGCAAGGGGAGGGTGGGGGTTCAGCCCTGGGGGATGATTTCCTGGGCCCTCCCTTTGTGGGCTCTGCCGTGGAGGTGGTATTGGGATGGGAGAGTTATCAGTTCCTGGACTGAGCTCTTTCACTGCCCTCTGCAAAACTCCAACAGACCTCCTCCTCCTGTGTATTGGGCTGGTCCTCTGTGCCACTCGCCAGGGTGCCCACCCATCAGAGGGAAATCTTCAATGTGCCTGCAAATCCCACATGCCCAGCCCGCTCCCCTCCCAGCACTGCTCCCTGGTGCTTGGGCCCTAGCTCCCTGCCAACTGGGGAAAGGCGGGGGAGGGGGGGCTACAGCTCACTGCCCTCCCTTCCCCCTCTGAACAAACCAACAAAGCACAATCTTTGGCACCCACTAAATCCCCGGCCGTGTCATTTGCGGGGTAGCCTGCTTGTGGGGAGGGGGTTGTTTCAAGTGCAACTGGCTGCCCCTCTCCCCAGCCTTTGACCATCTTTCCCCTTTTTCAGATGGGAGCAAGGCAGAGGCCAAGGTCTCCCCTTCCTCCCGTCCAACACTGTCTGAGCTTGTCTCTCCAAGGGGAGGCCGCATTGCGACTGGCTCCAGCCTCTGTCCCCAGGCCACGCACAGAGCCTGGGAGGGGGGTGTTCCCTCTGAGGAGCTGCTCAGAGCCCAGGGGATGGTCAGAGGCGCTGGCTGGGGTGTAGCCAGGTGGAGAGAACAGGGAGAGCAAAAAAAAAAAGCTGCCACCTGCTGTGGCGCTTTTACTGATGGGGTGGTGCTCCGGGTCTTCGGCAGTACTTCGGCGTCGGGACCTTCACTCACTCTGCAGGTTTTCGGCGGCATTTCGGCGATGAAGCTTCAGTGCTGCCGAAGACACCCGGAGCAAGTGAAGGGCCTGCCACTGAAGTACCGCTGAAGACCCAGAGTGCCGCCCCATCAGTAAAAGCGCCACAGCGGGTGGCACCTTTTTTTTTCCTGCTCTCGGGTGAGTAAAATTAAAAAGGCACCACTTGTGTTCAGTGGGGGAGTGGCCGCTACCCTGCTCTCCCCCTAGCTACGCTACTGGCTGTGTTGCAGGGTGAGGGCCAGGGGAGACAAGAGTACAGGGCACTGGTATCTCTCCACAGCAGCCACTGGGCACAGGTACCAGTATCTGTCAGACAGCTTGGATCCTATTAATAGGAGCTAGTTAGTATAAACATTCTCATATGCGGTGGTGGTGTAGCCCTATCGGTCCCGGGATAGGAGAGAGACAAGGTGGGTGAGGTAATAGCTTTAATTGGACCAACTTCTGTTGGTGAGAGAGACCAGCTGTCCAGCCATCGACCTCACCCACCTAGTTTGTCAAACAGATTCTCGGCTATTAGTGGACAATAGCACCTTCCAGTGGTGGGTGTGGTAAATCCCAAGGGATTATTTCATGTGGAGATTGCAAAGTGTATTCCCTATGGAGCTCCTAGGGAAGGGATCTTGGGGCATAGTCCTTATGACAATTCCAATGTTAAATACCCTAATGCAACCCCAGACCTCTCTGCTTGTCAGCGTGCATCATGGGCTATTTTGCCAAGTGTTGACCCCGGTCGTAACTCAGCCCCTCTGCCCCCTGAGCTTGAGTAGTGAGGGGAAGGGTGCATGGGGATTGGAGGTTCAGAACAACTCTAGGGGAGGGGAGGGGAAGGGAAGGGGTTAGATGATGCTGACTCCCATCATTTCAGGAAAAGGTGAGAACCTGCTGGGGGGTTGGCGGGGGACCAAGTCCTGTGAATTCCCTGTCCTGTTATCTTTCTCTCCCCTCTGCTTTCCCTCAACAGTAGTGCCAGTGCCTGGGAAGTCCCATAAGCTATTCCACGTGGCCACATGGTGTGGGGTGAGCTGGGGGGCTATACTTTGCCAGGATCTCAGCTCCCGTTCCATCCCCAAGGGGAAGAAAGGAGCTGGAGAATAAGGGGGGTGGGTGAAGGAGTGGGGGGCTGCGGCTGGTCTGGAAGGAGACACTCCTCCTGTTGCCTGGGGTGGGTTCGAAGGGGTGTGCAACCCAAGCTCCTTCTGCCCCACAGTGACCCCCAGCCTTGGGGTGGGGGAGGGAAGGTTTGCACAAGAGGACTGTTCTGAGGGGATGGGAGGGGGAACAGCCCACCCCTCCTCCCCGCCGCTGGCTGGCGAATGGGAAGGACAGCCAGCAAAGTACACACACACTATGGCTGAAATGAGCAGATCTAACCTTATCTTTGCATGATGATTTGACTGTATTTTTCTGAGCAAACACCTGTTGTGTATGTGCCAGTTCGTTGAGATTTAATCCCTTCCCTCTCCCTGGTCCCTCCCCTCCATACCCTCACCCCGTTGTGATTGGATGAGAGAATTAAGATCTTTGGAGGGAGCGGATGCGAAAGAAAACCCAAGCCGGGTGTCCTGCTGAACGATGCCCCAGCCCTTCACTCTGCTCCTGTCCAGCCCCCTCACCCCATCCCCTGCATGTTTCCTAGCTCCTGGTTAGAGTAGCGGCTACATCATGGTCAGGTGTGATGGGGCTGGCCCTGCAGCCCTTGCTCACTCTTGTGGTTGTTAGCCCCTCCTCCTCTGGCCCCCACTGTTGTCAATAGAGCCACTTGCATGAGCAAAGCCCCCCACATCTGCTCCAGCCTGAACCCACAAGCAAGGCCTGTCAGGGGAAAGACAGAGCCTTGGTTTGGGTTGGCAGGGAGTGCCCCAGCATTGAGGACCCCTCTGATGTCTTCAGGCCTGATCTCTGAAGTCAACGGAAAGACTCTTGCTGACTTGAGTGGGCTTTGGAGACAACCCTTTCCATCCCCCACCCCCACCCCCAGATAGCTGGCAGGGTGGAGCTTGGCCGGGGTGCACTGTGTGGTAGAACTGCTAATGCCTTTGGGATGGAGGGATGTGTTAAGGGGGCTGCCCTGAGTCTCCAGCCTTGCCTGCAGTTCCTGCGCCTCCCACTGTCAAGCTGTGAAACCACTCAGAGAAAAGGGTTTCCTTGGGGCAGACTCAGAGCCTGAAGCTTATGGCTAGTTTCTTGCTTTGTTTTTGTGCTGGTGGAGAGAACCCAGGATTCATTCCAGAGAGGACAGGAATCTCTGCTCAATTGGAAGGAGCAGAACTGGATTCCTGTGCCTCTGGGATGGACGGTGGGTGCAGCCCCCCAGGAAGAAGGGAAGAACTGGATTCCTGTGCCCCGGCAATGGACTCAGAACCATAAGTAGATTGCTTTTCCCCTTGCAAGAGATGCTAAGTTCAACCCCCGCTTGTTCTGTAGTGCTCACTCATTGCTGCCCTGCGTCCTATGTCATACAATTCCTCCCGAGGCAGGTGTGAAATATTCATGAACAACAAATGAAAATTAATGTCAAGAAATGCTGGCTGAGGCGGTGTCCATGTGTTTGCAATGCTAATCAGTGCCCCTGCCCGCCAGAGTCTCTCTGAGGCAGCTCACAAGGAGAAGGGGCACGGGAGCAGGAATGGGCAGCAGAAAGCAAGAGGAAGGATGGATGGATGGGAGGGGTCAGGGACGAGACAGGAGGGAAAGAGAGATGAGAAGGGGAGGTGGGGGAGGGAGAGGGGACAATAGAAAGGAGAGAAAAGGGTGGGGATGCTGGAGAGGAGGAAGTGGGTGGGGGCAGAGAAGAAGGGTGAGGTTGACAGAGAGGAGGAGGAGTTGCGATGATGGAGGGGAAGGGGTGACAGTATACGAAGGGAGGATAAACGAGGGATGGCAAAGATGTAGAGATGGGGCTAGAGGAGGGGTGTCAGGTGAGGAGAGGAAGTGATAGAGCTGGGATGGACTGGTAGAGGAGAGAACAAAGGGAAGAGAGGATGGAGGAGATGGAAGTGATTGAATGGAGGAGCAGCTAGGATATCTGAGAGGCAGTAGTGGAGGATCGGATGACAGAGTAGTATCTAGGAGACTGGGTTGATGGGGTGGCTCTGGCCCCTCTCTGTGATACCGTGCCACTTCCTAGTAGGGCTGGGCACAGGCAGCAGCGTGGCAGGGAGCTGGCACTTAGAGCAATGGGCCAAGTGGGGACATTCACAGCACCGCACTGGAAGGCTAACCCAAGTGAACTGTGACTAGAAGCATATCTTGGAATGCTCCCCCTCTGTGGATGCCTCTGTTGGTGAAGATCCTCCCATCTGGAACCTGCCCATTGCAACTCCCACTGCCTCAGCCTGGGATGTAGGGAGTTCCCCTGCGTAGCTCAGCATGGGGAATGCATAGCAAATTCTGCTTCCCAACGGGAGGCACCTTGGGGTGGCCAACCAGTGCCTGGCACACATCAAGCTGCCCAGATTTGTAGGGCATCCCTTCCTGGCCAATGGCATCCCAAGGAACATGGGAACACGTATTTGATAACAGGCTCCTCACTCTAGCACAGGAAGGTGTAACACGATCTGATGGCTGGAAGTGGAGGCTCAACAAATTCAGGCTGGAAATAAGGCGGACATTTTTTACAGCGAGAGTATTTGACCATTAGGAAAACTTACCAAGGGTCGTGGTGGAGTCTCCATCACTGGCAATTTTTCAATCAGGATTGGCTGTTTTTCTAAAAAATCTGTTCTAGGAATTAGTCTGGTGAAGTTCTCTGATCAGTGTTATAAGGAGGGCAGGCTAGATGATCACCATGGTCACGTCTGGCCTTGCGATCTGTGTCTCTCTGAACAAGGCAAGCTATTGGTGGTGGTGGGTGGGTTGTTCTTAACTCATCTCCCCATGGGGATCTGCTGTGTTGGAGAATCTTGTCCCTTCCCTTCCCTCCCCCGGAGGTTTCTGATGTTTTACCCCAGGAGGGAAGAGTAGAGGCTGTGACACACTGAAATCTCTTGTGGCACTGGCCTGTCTCTGTACCTCACCCCCATCAGACCTCCTGCCCCCACTCTGCCAGGGGCTGTCTCTGTGCTCCTTCCAACCCTCTCTGGGTGGGATGCCTCCATCTCCTCTCCTTTCCCTGAAAGGGATGGATTTCCCCTTGTCCTCTGCTGCCTCCTTCCTCCCATCAGGCCACACCATCATAGGGACGCTTGGCCTTTGTCTCCACTTCCCCACCCCATATGAGGCCTTGCTCTTAGGTGACCCCTGCTCTAGAAATCTCATTTCCTCTGCCCCTGGGTACACTGGGGAGAAGGCTGATTGTGAGGGGTGGGGTCAAGCCAGCTTTCCCACCCACATGGCTTCGTCACAAGAACAACACCAGAGGGCCAGAGAAGGGCAGAGATCCAGCGGTTTCCTCTCCAGTGCCCACCCCATACACCCCTTGAATGTAATTCAGATCCGGAGGCAGCTGCCCGGATCGGTTCCTCGCCAGTCACTCCTGTCCCTCCTCCTGTAACAACCCTGTGACCCTTGGTTGTGTACGAACACATTTTATTTTTATCTTCTTTTTATTTGTATCCCCTCCCCCCTTGTTTTAAACTGAATGGCACGAAATCGTTTTTCCTCAACTCGGAGATTCCTGTATGGAGAAAATCAATTTCTATATTTGCAATAAATTTCTTATTAAAAAAAAAAGCAAACAAAAAAAACAAACAAAACAAAATGAGCAAGTCTGTGTGTGAGTCTGCTTGTCTCTTGCAGCCCGGGGTGGGATGGAGTTGGGGAGGGGCACTTCCTGGGGTGGGGGAGTGACCATAGAATGCACTGCTGAGAAAGTCGAGGTGGGGGTGGGGAGTGATGGAAATGAGCTTGGGGAGGGAAAGAGCAAGATGAATGGCTGAATTTGAAGTGGTGCTTAGCACCCAGCAGATTTCACTGAGAACAAAGGCATGCCCGTGTCGCCTGCATCTCTGCTCTTGCTGCGCATCTGCTCCATTTATTCACTGCCTCTCTCCAAGTCTACGCCATTTCCGTCCTACGTCCCACCTCCTCCCATGTCTTGTTGGCACCATTCTTCACCCTCCATCCTGGTCCTTTCTGTTCCCTCCATCGCACACCCAGTTCACTCCCCACTTCGTTGCCCTGCCCCCTGTAACTTTGCACCCCTGGGTTCCAGGTCCCCTCCTGCTGTTTCCATGTCCAATTTCTCCAAGGTCTGTGTGTTCTCCAGGGCTTCTCATACTATTTTTGTGCGTGTAGATTCGATTGCACGCATCTAATTGCAGCTTTTGAGCAGCCTCTACTTCCTATCTGTATCAGCAAAAGCAAATGAGCCAGCCTTCAGATGTACAGTTTTTACAATCTGGGCTGGGGAGGGAAGGTGGCCCGAACACACTTTCTGCTCCACCCCGATCTCAGGACTGCTGGGGACTGACACTGCTCCAGCCTAATGCAGAGCAGCCTTGGAGATGCTCTAAGTTATGCCTTCTTCAGCCAACCATTACACTGACAGTGTTATGTGCGATTCTCCACCCCCTTCCTTTCCAGATGTGTTCCTTTCCTGTCCTGACATCACTTTCCAGGGAGTGGGGTATTATGGCTGGAGCAGCTGTGCCTCACCCAGGGATTCCTCTGTGTTAGGAGGAGTCCCTGGGTGCCCTTCTAGGGTACCTGGCTGGCTGTTGTTCTGAGAATTCAACTCACTACATCTAGAGTACATGTAGAGATACAAAGGACAGGGCTGGGGAGACCGACTGAGCATGGGAGGACAAGGAGGACTCGAGGAGGTGAGTATGATCTCGTAAGAAAGAGGAGTAGGCCTGGATGTAATCAAGGCCCTGTGTACACCACGGAAAGATGTTGCAAGCTCCCTGGATTCTGCATCACAAGGGAGCCTGAGGGATCTATGGCTGTTAAATACACATCTGGGAGGGTTTAATGAATTAAATATAACCATTAACAATCCAGTCAGGACAGTAGCCTCTGGCATTTATTTTGAGATTAAATTTTGTTCATGTTGGCCCCACGTTCTCTGTGTCTGTTATAGCAGAGGTTTGGGTCAGCATGTCACAGGGTGACTGGCCCTTAGTTTAAGGTGAGATGGGTCTGAGCCAGCCTGTGTTGCCAACAATTCTCTGCAAGTGGGGAAAATGAAGGTGGTCAGGTGACTCAGTCAGGCCTCTGAGGTGGATAAAGAAGACACCTGGAGAAAGCACTGGCTGAAGCTGAGGGCCATAGTAATGGTGTTGTAAAGAGCAAGAAGGCTCCTTCAGAAGACTTTGAACTAGCAGGGGAAGGCTGTTTTGCCTGTTGCCTTGCCCTGTGATCTGGCTGCGAAGCCATGGCAGCAGGTAGGCAGAATGCAGTGCATTGCAGTATTGCTATTTCTCTTGTTTTTTTTTCTTTTTCTCCTTCCCACCAGTGACAGGATCTGGGCAGGGACTGACCAGTCTGGGATGGTATGAGAAGCTCCAGCCCCGTAGGGAATTTGAGCCCTTTGATTAGCTGCTGGCCTCCTGGGACTGGGCAATGGATCAGAACTGCTACAGGCAGAGCTCTCTCTCTCTCCCTATCCCCTCAGCACCCTGGTCCTCTCCTGGCAGGAGGGGAGGCAAAGCAGAAAGAGTAAGAGTTCTGCAGCACAGGGGGGGCTTGGTTCCTACCCCTCCCCTCCCCTCCTGTGACCAGTGGGGACACAACAGTGTCCTCCTTTTCCTCTCTCTCCCTGCATAGCTCCCAGCCTAGGAAGGGGTGGAGGAATGAACAGTTCTTGCATCTTCCCCTTGCTTGGTAGGGGGAGAGGGAACCCTGCAGCAGACCCCCCAGGCCTGGGAAAGGAGGGTGAAGAATCCCAGGAGGAGCAGAGGTGAGGTGGGGGGCTGAACTGGAGGAGGCAGGAGCTGAAGGGGGCACAACTGGGGGTGGAGGAGAGTGACGGAGGTGCTGAAATAGGTGGATGGGGGCAGAATTAATTGCTGGGCAGATATGGGGCGAGAGCTCCTGCAGCAGGGGCTGAAATCCTGTTACCTGGTAACACTGGGAGTGAGCAGTGCTGTCAAACACAATGGGCAAGGGGAGTTTAGAAATCAGAGACAGCCCAGAAACAAACCCCACAATTTAATCTAACCTCCCCCCCGCAACTTGTAATTTTTTTGGGAGGTCCAAGTCCTGATTTTTGCTCTCTTGAGCCTGGTGTTACCGCTGCACCCCAGCAGATGCTGCAGAGGAGGGGCTGTTGGCTTTGAGTTCCCTCTGTTTTCACAGACTGTTGCCAGTCCACATGGAGCTAGAGGAGAGTAACTGGAGGGCAACCGGAAACTGTGTAAGGGCTTAATAAACTGGACCCCAGAAGAGGAGTCTTGTTTTTGAATGCCTTGGACTGTGGTGTTTTTAAGGAGCTCTGAAGAGAGGAAATTCAGGCAGAGGTGCTTCAGGGCCATCCCAGGCCATGAGGGAGTGCACTGGAGACAGTGACGCTTACAAGGGAAACTGAATAAACTGCATAGTAAAAGCTATCAGGTGGTTTTGGTAACTGAGTGAGGGGCAGTCATGGCTTGTGGTACCCAGGAAGGAGCTGGAGTCACTTTGGGATTGTGGGGTGAGCACATTACCCAAGTGCTTCTGCTAAATGTTCAGCAGTGAAAGTTACCAGTGCTAAATTGCCATTGTTCGGTTTCAGGGTGGATGCATAATCCGGTTGACTTGGGTTGTCTCAGCTATTGTTTCAGGCTGTCTGCAGACTCAGGAAGTCAGCGTTGCATTGGGCTGAACTTAGTTCCTGTTTTTTAAGGTTATTTTCACAGCCATGAGAGCTAGAAACTTACCATACACCAGAATTTGTGTCTCTTTTTTTGGTAAGGGGTAGAATCAATAGCAAGTTGCATGGCTGCAGATTGCACTCTACATTACAGCCAAGGGCCTGGGCAATGTGCTGGTATGTGGGCAGTGTTGCCCCCTACTGGAGGGCATGTGTCAGGCCTGGCAGTGTGCCCATGTCTGTCTGGTGTCTAAAGCCCCAGGAGATAGGTCGTACTCATTGTAAGGCTGCAGAATCTGTGGTGTGTGTTTCAGTTGAATGGCAATAAGACATGGAGCCAGTTATCTGCTCCACCTCCATGCTAGGAAAGCAGCAGCGACCAGGGCCAGCCCTGTGTATTGGCCAGGCTGGAAAATGTTTTTGGCACCCTCCCAAATGGCTGAGTAAAAACTAAAACACACCCTCCCCGCCACGACCACACATACAATTTGGTGCCCCTGGAAGTTGGCCCCTGCTGTGATTACATGACACTGAGGCTGGCCCTGCCAGGTACCCTCAGCTGGTTGTTTAGAGGCCTACAGGAAATGAGTCAATATTTCAGCTCTTGGGAAATCGCAGCCACCCCACCAACAGCACTGACTGAGACCCTGGCCAGCAGGTATGGAAGCCAAAGATTAAACTGCTCAGGAAGACAGAACTGCCCACTGAAGGGGTTGAGACACATCAGAGCAGAGGGACGCTTGCCATGTTGTGCTAGCTCTGGGGATAGAGAGAGGGCTGCTGGGCAGCCTTTGTAAAATATAAGGGACTAGAGGGGGAGGGGATATTTCTGGTCTGGGGCTCCAGTGTAGGAAGAGGTCTTGGTATAGTCTTGGTTCCCTGCCCCCTAGAGGGGATTGGAGGTGTACACAAAAAGCAAATGCACACAATAGGACTGAGGAGTGATCCTGCCAAATAACCACCTGTATTCATCTAACTTCTATTTCCATGCTGCAAATATTGCTGGGGGGCGGGGGAGAGAAATCCCTAAATATCTAAAGGGAATGGAGACTGGCTGATGAGAAGAAGGATGGTCTGGTGGTTAGAGGCCAAGCTTGAGCTGGGGCAAATCTGGGTTCAATTCCCTGCTCTGCAGTAAACCTCCTGTATGATCCCGGGCAAGTCACTTAGGCCCATGACTTTGAAGGTATCATGCCTTAGTTCCCTATCTGCCCAACAGGGAAGTGCTGTTATTCCCCATCTCCCAGGGAGCTGTGAAGAGAGATACTCTGACTACGAGATGCTTAGATACTCCAGTAATGAGGTACCTAGAAGAGGCATCAAGGTGCCAGAGATGGATGGCCTGGTTTTGTGGTCGAGGTACTGGCCTGGGATGCAGGAGACCTGTGCTCAGTGCCTGGCTCTGTGACAGATCAGCTTGTCTAACTTTGGCCAAGTCACATGACCTGTCTGTGCCTTAGTTCCTTGTGTGTAAAACAGATACTGACACTGCTGTTGCCCTGTCCTTTGTCATATCCTCTCTCACTGTGTGTTTGTACAGCTCCTAGCACAAAGGGGCCATGGTACTGGTTGTGGCCATAATGCAAATACTGAAGGTGGGGAAGGACGCGGGAAACAGATGATGGTGTGTGGGATTGTGAGTTTAGTCCATGAAGACAGTGACTCCCCCTTGCTAACAGATCCTTCTTGAATCATCTGTGGAAGCATTAGTGTGGCATCTGGCCTACAGGCAGCGGCAGGCTGGGAGCATGACTGAGCCTGGTCAGTGTTGCCTGGGGAAATGAATGAAAAGCATCCTTGCTTTTTAAATAACGAAGCTAAAGAAAACCCTAAAAAACACAACAACAAAATAATGCATTCCAGGATGTATCTCTAAATAGATAGCCCAGAAGGGCTGCATTAAGAATTCATTGCAGCTCCTGCACCCAATTTTCCAGCCCAGTGCCTTGTCCTGCTCGTCTCACTCCGGCTTCCGAAGCGAGAGGAGACAGAGATGCTGCCCTGAGCGCAGGGGAGGGATGTCTGGATAACGTGGCTGAGTGAGAGCTGGGGATGTCTCTCTCAAGGAGACCAGGAATTGTGGGGAAGAGTAGGGCTGGTTCTAGGGTTTCACTACTGCCCTTGGCAAACAGGCAAAGATCCTCCCCACCAGCCTGGAGTCACCCACACAAACAGTTACTGAGCATTTTCCTGTGCCTTCTATTTTTCTGCCCTAGGCTTCTGGCTGTTTGGATCTGTCTGGGGAGGAAAGAGAGAGAAAGAGGGCAAGGGACTCTTATAATCATGGTATGTAATGATGCTGCCCTTGTTGGGACACTTCTGAGAGTCTCAATTCAGGACAAATTGCTTACAGCAGGGCAGATAGAGCTGAAGGCTGGGGTTCCTTTGCACACCAAGGCAAACCAAACCAGCCAAACAGAGAGGACTTCAGTTTTACCCCACTGGCTAACCATAAGTCACACAAGCAATTCCCTTAGACATTCCAGTTTCCCAGTATCACTGCCAGTACCGCTTGTTATGGGGATGAATGGTTATGAAAACCAATACCCCAGTAAAAGAAAAAAGGTTCTCCGATCCCAAAGGACCAAGCCCCAGACCCAGGTCAATATGCAAGTGAGATTTTACTCACAAATCATGCTGTTGCCAATCCTTTAGAATCTAAAGGTTTATTCATAAAAGGAAAAATCTAGATGAGAGCTAGATCTGGTTAAATGGAATTAATTACATACAGTAATGGCAAAGTTCTTGGTTCAGGCTTGTAGCAGGTTCAAATAAGCTGCAGGTTCAAATAAAGTCTCTGGAGTACATCCACAGCTGGGATGGGTCGTTCAGTCCTTTGTTCAGAACTTCAGTTTGTAGTAAAATCCCTCCAGAGGTATGAAGCAGGATTGAAGACAACATGGGATGAGGCATCAGTCTCTTGCTATGTGGTCTTTGCTTTCTTTGTCCCAAGGAATGCTATCCAGCACATGACAAAAACCTTAGAATTCTCTCCATAGGCAGGTCCTTGCATACCTTGTGGAGTCACAAGGTATGTCTGCCTTCTCTTAATGGGTCAGTTGTATAACTGATGGTCCTTAATGGGCCATCCAGCAGGCTAGGCAGAGCTGACACCAACTTGTCTGGGGTATCACCCAGGAGCATGGCATAAGTTTGAAATACAGACAGAGTGTAGAGCCAATATTCATAACTTCAGCTTCAAAAATGATACACATAGATAGCATAATCATAACCAGGAAATCATATCCTTCCCATAGACATCTCACACGACAACCTTTGTGCAATATTTGCTGCAAATACTTAGCGGTGGTTGCAACAGTGACCTATAAGATTACAGATTCTGTCAAGAACGTCACAGGGTTCGAGTCTCAACCTGCATGGTGCCCAGTGGGGAACCAGATCCACAGCTGGTGTAAGGGGGCTGGGTGCTCAATGGAGTTATGCCTAGGAGGTAAGGATCACTGCAGTATTTATTATAGACCTGAGAACCCAAGACATCGATTCAGCAGGGCAGTAAAGGATTGGGGGTGGACTCAGAGGATGGATGCAGGAGACAAGAAGGCTATAGAGGCTACATCAGTGTCCTGTGTTGTACTTCCCAGCAGGTGGCGGGCGGGAAGCTGGTGAGGCGCTTGGAGAGTTCATAGTTTTGCACATCTCTAGCACCTTCCACTAAAGGAGCTCAAAGTGCTCTACAAGCACTGGGCTGAATTCAGATCCAGCATTAGCAAGTCCAGCTCCATTAAAGTCTCTGAGCTGCTCCTACTTACACCAGTCTGAACAAGGCCCATTAACTGCTTAAACCCCGCAGTGCCCTTTGAGGTAGGGAAGTACCATTTCAGATGGGGAAACTGAGGTACAGAGTAGTGAAATGACTTGCCCGAGGTCACCCAGTGAGGTTAGTAGTGAAGAGAGTTGGAGTCCTCTGTTCTAACCATTACCTCATCCCAGCGCTGCCCAGAGGATTCAGGGGGTCTGGGGCAAAGCAATTTTGGGGGCCCCCTTCCATTAAAAAAAAGCTACAATACTCTAGAATACTATATTCTTGAGGGGGCCCTTGTGGGGCCTGGGGCAAATTGCCCAACTTGCCCCCTCCCCACCCAGGTGGCCTTGCCTCATCCAGAAAAGTGGTGTCTCTGCTGTCGGGATTCTAGTCAAGCTGCTATACAGCACCCATCATGGTAGTATCTGGACATCGTCTAGCTAAACATGACTAGAGCCTGTTGTGTGTGGTTCCTTCTAATTTCACTCCAGCCCTTTCCTAGGGGGGAAGGATCATGAAGGGGCACCACATCCCCTCAGAAAGGAGGCAGGAGATATTGGTCACAGCCAATGCTGCCTGGAGAAAAAGCGAGTTACTGCCTCAGTTTAGCCCAGCCTCACTTCCTCGTCCCTGCTGTCCGTCTGCCCGTGTCTCCTATCTCTCTTGTGCTCTGGAGTGGCAGCCAGGGAGCTAACTGGTATTTGTGATGCCGTCTGCTGAGCACTCTGCGACAGGCGCTGCCACAACAAAGCTGTGATTTAGATAATTAGGGCTAATTACAGGCTTCTGGGGGTTCTGTTTCCACACAAGCTCTGTAAGGATAATACCCACCCCCCTTTCAGGACCATCTGGTGGAATGGGGCTTGAGGAAGGGGGGCACTGAAGAACTGAAGCTGATGGCACCAAAGTGGCAACTGGGAAAAGGATGCTCTTTCCCTCTCCACAGGGGCGGAAGAAGTGGGGATGGGGCAAACTGCTGTTGGCCATAGGACAGGCCACATCATGGCCATCAGAGAGGCCTTGGCATGTGCAATTGGGCACAATGCTACCTGAACTGGGCATGCAGGTCAGATCAGGCATGGACATGAGGAGTCCAAGGATGGTTCCCTCAGCAGGGGCATCTCTGGCTGATGGAAGTTCTAACAAGGGGCTTCAGGAGGCTACAGGCCCAGGGATCCATGGGGCTCAGTAGCTATCCTGCAGCAGGGAGGTGACTGAAATCCTCCCAAGAAAGCATGTAGGTGTTGACAGATAGATGACTAGTGAATGCTGAACAGCGCCTCACTCCCCAAAGCATGCGAGGTAACAAGCTGGGCCCTCTCGTGTGTGTGTGTGTGTGTGGGGGGGGGTGTTCTTCGGCCCCTTCTGCGCAAGCTTAGGCAGAAAAAGACTGCGTGCCCCAGGAATTTGGAAAAGGGGATTGGAGACACAAATAGCCATGCCCCTGGCAGTGGGCATCCGCTTTCCCCTGGGAGCCCTCTATCACATGCATCTCCACTGTGGGCACCAGGGAGTGGCACAAGCCTCCTAAAAGTGGATGGGGGGAGGGTGGCCCTGGCATCTGAACCAAGGTCCCTGCCCTTGCTCTGTCCCTTCCCCCGATCACTCCACTCTGCACATCCCCTGCCATTGCTTGCCCTTATGGATGGTAAAAAGTGAAAGGGCTATGGACCCCCGGACTCCCGTTCCAAAGCCCCTGGTGGGCACTGCTCTTCCTCTGCCACCATTGCCGTTAGGACACTCGCTGAAGAGGGGGCCATGTCTCCCAGCACGCGCCTGCCAGACAGTAGCAGTGGCTCTGCAGAATGTTAATGTCGGGCTGGCAGAGGAAGGGGGTGGGGTGAGGAAGGTAAAGGGGGGAGGGGATGTTCCACCTCCCACCTGGCCATGGTCACGCGTAGCACTGACGTATGGCTCTGACCTTGGAGAGGAGGCTGCGGACAGCTCAGTCTCTGCCACCGTGGGGAGCTGAGCTGGGCATGGAGTTGCAGCAAAGAAGTGCTTGAATAAGGGGAAATAGAGCTTGACTTATCAGCCCCCTTGGGAACTGCTGAAACATTCAGATGCCCACCGAGAGGTTCTGAGTCCTGCGAACAGCAGAGAGCCTGCCATGCTAACCACTGTGACACTGTCTCTGCACACCCAGCCCTGTCCCCACAGAGAGACTGCAACTACCTGCAGTTTCTAGCACTTCTACCATAACCTCCATCAGTCTGCGACCAGATGCTCTGGGAGTGGGTGGGGGCTGATCTCCCTGACCCCGCTAGCCTGCTGCTGGACTGTCTGTAAGACTGAGTGAGGACTGAGATGCCTGAAGCTACTAGCCTGCTGTGTGCTGGAGTGTGATGGAGGCCTAGCTGTCTTCCTCGTGCTCCGTTTCTTCTCCCTGAACAACACCTGCCACTAAAGAGCTGGGAAGGTGTAGAGAAGACGTAACCTTGTTCAAATCATCCAGTCTGCATTCAGGGGACTGGAGAACGGGGCAGCAAAATGAAGACACTCGGTGCTCATGCAGTGACGTTGTCTCAGAACAGGGATCGAATAGTCTCTCTCCGTAATGCTCTGGGGTGGCCTCTCCTGAGATTTTGTCACCAGTCCTGGGCCCAGAAAGATCTCAGCACATTGAAAGGAGCTCTGAGGAGAGCACCCAAACTGACTCAGAAACTAGAAGGACTGATGCAGGAGGGATAGCTCAGCCCAGCAACAACTAAGGGGCAGGAAATGAAAACAGCCACAAGTATGTCAAGGGCACACGCTCTGAGGAGCCACAGGAGCTATTTAGGTTGGTGAAACCTCCCTGGGTTTGAACTAGATGTACTGGGACAAAATGAAGAAAGGGACTATTAAGGCTGAGAAGCAGAAAAATCTTCCTAATGGGGAAATTAAAGGGGGGTGGAGGTGGAAACATTATCACCTGGGATGTTTAAAACTAGTGGGATGGACACACACACATTCCCCTGCACTGGAGACCGGGACGTAGACTGGATGATCTCATAGGTCTTTTCTGATATATGTAGGGGCATCCAGTGATTTCTGGGATAGCGCTGGAGGGCTCATGGGTAGGGCCCTACCTAATTCACAGCCATGGAAAACGTGTCATGGACCATGAAATCTGGTCTCCCTCCATAAAATCCCAAAAGGGAGTTGCAGAAGGGTCAGAAAGGTTTATTTTTATTTATTTATTTTTAAGGGGCCTCCCTTACTTCTGTGCTGCCTTCAGAGCTGGGCGGCTGGAGAGTGCTAGCTGGTGGCTGGGTGCTCAGCTCTGATGGTGGCGACCTGCAAGTAACAGTGCAGAAGTAAGAGTGGCAATACCATACCATGCCATCCTTACTTGTGTGCTGCTGCCTTCAGAGCTGGGTGCCAGAGAATGGCGGTTGCTGACTGAGGGCCAAGCTTTGCAGACAACAGTGCAGAAGTAAGGGCGTCAATACCATACCAGGCCATTCTTACTTCTGCGCTGCTGCTAGCGGTGGCGCTGCCTTCAGAGCACTGGTCATCAAACCAGCAGCTGCTGCTCTCCAGGTGTGCAGCTCTGAAGGCAGCGCCACCAGCAGCAGAAGCAAGGATAGCAGTACTGCAACCCCCCCTACAATAACCTCGTGACCCCCCCCACAACTCCTTTTTGGGTCAGGACCCCTACAATTACAACACTGTGAAATTTCAGATTTAAATAGCTGAAATCATGAAATTCACAATTTTTAAAATGCATATGACTGTGAAATTGACCAAAACGGACCATGAATTTGGTAGGGTCCTACTCATGAGATTTTCCCCTTCTGCCACAGTAACTCCAGCCTCCAGGACATGCTTCCCAATCAGCTAAGAAAATTGCTCAGAATACTGCAACTGGTGGCAGCAATGAAGGGTGACCTGGGCTCCCACCTCACAGAGATGCACTTCAGTTGACACAGTGCTGTTGTGCAGCACATGGCTTCACAGGCAATGTAGTTTGTACTGTGCATGAACACACGTGCTAGGTTTAGTTGCACCAGTTTAACTGCGGTGATGTAAGCTATGCCAGTGCAACTGCTGTGTATAGATAGGCCCTGAGATTTCTATGAGCCCTCTCATCAGTATCCACTCTGCTCTGGAACATGCCATGTTTCCAGCCTATGTTTGGGGTCTTTTTGCACCGATGCTATGCTAATGCAACCCCCAGTTTAGATGCACTGCACTGGCATAAGATGGCACTTGCACCAGTAACACATACCTATGCAGTGTGGTGCTCTATACCTCTCTAGTGGTTGGGCCAAACACACACACCAGCTGATACCTGGAAGCTAGCAGGGCTGGCCCTTCTAGCTCAGGCAACAGAGGCTTATACTTTTAGAAGTCCTGGGTTCAACACCCACTGCTGACAACTGGCCAGGGCATCGTGTTACACACCAGTGTGCTTTCCTCTGTAAAGCTACTGGGCTCAATTATGCCTGGGTGGTTTCTCCAGTTGGGGTTATACTTCATTAAAGTAGTTACTCTGGTACACCCGTCCCTACCCCAGACGGAGATGTAAATCCTTGTGTCTCTGGGCTCGGGGTGGGTTTTGTTTGGGTATGTCAGTGAGTCCCCTCCCTTCACCTTTACTTCTGATCAGATGCTGTCCAGTGCCTGCCTTTAGAGAAGGGGCGGGGACTTCCCTCCTCCCCCTGGCACTGAGTGATAACTGCAGCTCCTCCCGGCCCACATTCAGAATAAAATAGTGGGAAATATTCGTGACCCAGATTGTTAATTCCCCAAAAGCCTCTCAAGCTCTAAATCAGTTGAACCTAATGAGGCAGGGAATTTGCATGAGGAAGAGTGAGAGAGTGTGTGTGTGTGGGATGGGCGGGGGGAAGGGGAGGGATAGCATTCAGGGTAGGGTATGACTGAGTCCTCTCCCTCCCCCGAGTTCTCACCGTTCCCAGGTGCACTTTTGTGGTGGTTAGATGTTGCTTGTGATTATTAGAACTGGGAGCACTGGCTATTGGGAGTCTGAAAAGGACAGGAAACAGGAAGGATGGGGAGGAGTTGAGGAGGCAGAGTGAGAGTTACAGAGGGTGCAGCAGCAGCTTGGTAAAGAGATTTCCACTTTAAAAATAAAATCCTGTTGAAGTTCGTTAGTACCTTGCCTGATTGATACAACAACTTTCTACAGCACCAGGCCTGTCCTGCATGGCAAATGCAACCTGTATCATCCACCTGGATGACGGCAATTTGATGCACTAGGCAGATCTCCATATGGGGTCTCTCTGGCCATGTGCCATAGATTGAAGGACAAGTGCCACTTACAATAGTAAGGCCCTGATTTTCCTGGATGTGATAGCTGACAGATTTCTTCACCAAATAGTCACTGAATCAACAAGAGGTGAGGCCATTTTAGATTTGGTATTGGTGAGTAATGAGGACTTCATAGAAGAGCTGGTTGTAGAGGACAACCTTGGTTCGAGTGATCATGAACTAACAAGGGTCCTTGATTTCAAAAGAGCTAACTTACTAACAATTAAGGGAATTAGTTAGGGAAGTGGACTGGGCTGAAGAACTCAAGGATCTGAAGGTGGAGGAGGTTTGGAATTACTTTAAGTCAAAGTTACAGAAGCGTCTGAAGCCTGCACTGCAAGCCAGGGACAAAAAATTGTAGGGAAGGGTTGCAGACCAAGCTGGATGAGCAAGCATCTCAAACTGGTGATTAAGAGAAAGCAGAAAGCCTACAAGGAATGGAAGATTTGGGAGGGAGGGGAGGGTGTGTCAGCAAGGAAAGCTACTGCTTGGAAGTCAGAAAGTGTAGGGACAAAGTGAGGCCTGCCAAAAGCTAAGCAGAGTTGGACCTTGTGAAGGGAATTAAAACCAATAGTAAAAGGTTCTATAGCCATGTAAACAAGAAAACCAAGAAAGAAGTGGGACTGCTAAGCACTGAGGATTGGGTGGAGATAAAAGGATACCTAGGCATGGCCCAACACCTAAACAAACGCTTTGCCTTCGCTTTTAATAAGGCTAATGAAGACTCATAGACTCATAGACTCGTAGGTCAGAAGGGACCAATATGATCATCTAGTCTGACCTCCTGCACAAAGCAGGCCACAGAACCCTACCCATCCACTTTTATAACAACCCCTAACCCATGACTGAGTTATTGAAGTCCTCAAAACTGTGGTTTGAAGACCTCAAGCTGCAGAGAATCCACCAGCAAGTGACCCATGCCCCACGCTGCAGAGGAAGGCGAAAAACCTCCCAGGGCCCCTGCCAATCCGCCCTGGAGGAAAATTCCTTCCCGACCCCAAATATGGCGATCAGCTAAACCCTGAGCATGTGGGCAAGACTCACCAGCCAGCACCCAGGAAAGAATTCTCTGCAGTAACTCAGATCCCATCCCATCCAACATCCCCTCACAGACCATTGAGCAGACTTATCTGCTGATAATCCAAGATCAATTGCCCAAATTAAACTATCCCATCATATCATCCCCTCCATATACTTATCAAGCTTAGTCTTAAAGCCAGATAAGTCTTTTGCCCCCACTACTTCCCTCGGAAGGCTGTTCCAGAACTTCACTCCCCTAATGGTTAGAAACCTTCGTCTAATTTCAAGTCTAAACTTCCTAATATCCAGTTTGTACCCATTTGTCCTTGTGCCTACATTAGTACTAAGCTTAAATAATTCCTCTCCCTCCCTAACGTTAATCCCCCTGATATATTTATATAGAGCAAGCATATCCCCCCGCAGCCTTCTTTTGGCCAGGCTAAACAAGCCAAGCTCTTTGAGTCTCCTTTCATAAGGCAGGTTTTCCATTCCTCGGATCATCCTAGTAGCCCGTCTCTGAACCTGTTCCAGTTTGAATTCATCCTTCTTAAACATGGGACACCAGAACTGCACACAATATTCCAGGTGGGGTCTCACCAGCGCCTTATATAACGGTACTAACACCTCCTTATCCTTGCTGGAAATACCTCGCCTGATGCATCCTAAAACCGCATTTGCTTTTTTAACGGCCATATCGCATTGGCGGCTCATAGACATCCTGCTATCAACCAATACCCCAAGGTCCTTCTCCTCCTCTGTTGCTTCCAACTGATGCGTCCCCAATGTATATCTAAAATTCTTATTATTAATCCCTAAGTGCATGACCTTGCACTTTTCACTATTATATTTCATCCTATTACTATTACTCCAGTTTACAAGGTGGTCCAGATCTTCCTGTATAGTATCCCGGTCTTCTCCATGTTAGCAATACCCCCAGCTTTGTGTCATCCAGCCAAACTTTTATTAGCACATTCCTGGCTCTTTGTGCAAAGGTCAGTAATGAAAAAGGTTAAATAAGATCGTTCCCAAAACCGATCCTTGAGGGACTCCACTAGTAACCTCCTTCCAGCCTGACAGTTTCACCCTTCAGTACGACCACTGGAGTCTCTCCCTTTAACCAGTTCCGTTATCCACCTTACAACTTTTCATATTCATCCCCATCTTTTTCCAATTTAACTAACAGTTTCCCCATGTGGAACTGTGTCAGAATGCCTTACTGAAAATCGAGGTAATTAGATCTACCGCATTTCCTTTGTCTAATGTAATCTGTCACCTCTTGAAGAAGGAGATCAGGTTGGTTTTTGGCACGATCTACCTTTAGTAAATCGCAGACCCTTATTAGGGGTAGTGATAGGGTGGCTTAATGGGAACAAGGATCCTGGAGTAGAAGTTTATCACATCCGAGGGGGTTTCTCCCCACTTCAAGACAGGGACTAAATCAAGAGGCATAGATAATCTCCATCCAAGAATATTAAAGGAACTGGCCACATGAAATTGATCAAGCCCAAGAGCAAGGATTTTTAATGACTCTGTAAACTCAGGCGGCCCATTGACTTCTGACTGGAGACTTGTGTGATGAGTGGGACATGTCTGCACAGTGAATGGGAGGGCAGGGCATGACTTTTAGGTGATGGACCGTACCCTGAGCCAGGCCAGAGGGGAGTCGGTGTCAGCACCTTTGCCGGGAAGCTGGACAAAGGAGGGGCTGGCTGGAGGGAGGGAGTTCAGTTTCATTTTGGGGCTGGGTGGTGGAGATTCAGGGAAATTCCCAGGTGGGATCCAAACACTCTGACTCCCAGAGGACCTGAATATTGAGGGTCGCTGATTGTGCCCACAAGCATCTCTGCTGTAGGCCTGTTTCCTACAGTCTGTTAAATAAAACCTTCTGCTATTATTGTCCTGTCTGAGAGTCACTGTGAGTCCCAAGAAGAGGGGTGCAGGGCTAAGTTGACTCCCCCACACTCTGTGACAACTTGCTGAATATAGTTCCTTCCTTTTTTTTAAGAAAAGGGAAAAGTGATCCAGGAAACTACAGGCCTGTTAGTTTGGATCGTCAGTTGTATTGCAAGGTTCTTGGAAAACGTTTTGAAAGATAAAAATAGTTTAAGGATTTATAGAGGTGGAACAGTAACTAGGATAAAATACATCTGATTTTACAAAGGTAGATCATGCCAGACCAACCTGATCTTCAATTTGAGAAGATAACTGATTTCTTCTAGACAAAGGAAATGCAGCAGATCTAAATCATAGCCTGGATTTCCACCTAAGGCATAATCAGGATAGTGTTCATTGGGAAATTAATTGTTAATTGGGAAGGTTTGGGATTAATATGAGAACTGAAAGCAGGATAAGGAACTGGTTTAAAGGGAGAGACTACAACAGGTTTTATACTGAAAGGTGAACTCTCAGGGATGGAGGGAGCGTTACTAGTGGATTCCTCAGGGATTGGGTATGGAACCAGTCGTATTTTAACATTTTTTATTACTGACCTTGGCATAAAAAAGTGAGTTTTGCTAATTAATGATGGCAGATGACACAAAGTTTGAGAGGTATTGCCAATATGGAGGAGGACTGGAATATCATGCATAGAAAAAATCTGATGATCCATTGTAAATTGGAGTAATAGAAATCCTGCATAACAATTGAATATGTGCAAAAGTTCTGAAAGATCAATGCCCGTTCTTTTCCAAGGGATGGTCTAACAATGAATTTTTGCTTATACGCTGGGGATCTTATGAGTTGGAAGCCGATAGAGTCGCATGATTCATTGGGTATGGATTTTTTCACAGGATGACGTTTGAGCTAGTCATAGATGATGCAGCTGTGAAAAAGGCTCATCCAGAAGTCTTCCTGTATGGTATTCATCAGGGCGAGGTATTTCTAGTAGCAAGGAAAGTATTTTAGTGTGGTCTATACAAGCAGCTGGTGATGAGACCTCAATCCTGGAAATAGTGTGTGCAGTTCTGTCCCTTCCGTGTTTTAAGAAAAGATTGAATGTCCCAAAACTGTCTGTTACAGCTATCCTCCTATTCCATTTTGTCTCTTACAGCTGTCCCCAACTCCATTTTGTTTTTGTTCTCCTGTGGCCTCCCCTCCCTGGCTGTTAAGTTTGTTTAGCAGGGCCACTGCCCTTCTCAAAAGGGAGGGCCCCTTAAAGTTGTTTACCAAGAGCCATTGCCCTTTCAAAGGGATGGCCACTTGTGCTAAGTGGGACCACTGCCCTGTTCAAAGGGTTAGTCCTGTTATCACCTTGTTAAACCTGGGCTCGGTGTAGGGTGGACAATGTCCAGTTGCAAGGCCTATTGTGTTTTTAAGGTCCTGGGCATGAGTCATAGGCCTCATGTGCTTCTGAGTCACCTATTGCACAGGACTCTGCCTAGACATGTCTCTGTGCTCACCTGCTTTTTTTTTTTTTCTCTTTCCCCTGCCTCTGAGCCAATCAAAAGTACTGGTGGGAAACTGCCTAAGTTTGCCCTTAAAACCAGAACATTTTCTGATCAGACCTCAGAAAGGTTCCTGCATTGCTGCCTGGTCTGATCAGCCAGGGGTTCTGGGGGTCCTTTCTCCGCTCTCGTTTTATTTTTGAGCGTACCCCCGTTTTTTGAAAACCCCCCCCCCCCCACGAAGAACGAATTGCTGCCTGAGAGATCTCCTGATTATTGAGACTGTACCCAGCCTTCTGATGATTTTGCTGCTTTTACCTCTGCTGCTTCCTTTGGGGCTGGTAAGAATCCCTCTGTGAAATTCTGTGAAATTCTCTATACTTTTATTTTATTATCTTAGCTGCTCTCTCTCTTTCCCCCAGCACCCAGACTTAACCAGCACCCAGCATAGCTGTGGTTAAGTTAGGTTTAGAGAATTGTTTGTATTGTGTTCTGTAAGTTAGGTTTAAGAAATTGTTGCATTGTGTTCTGTTACTTGCTAATTTGTGTAGTCTTGGTTAAGTTAGGTCATAGATAAGATTTTTGCTGTGTTCTGTATAGTTGTGGTTAAGTCTGTCTTCCTGCTGCCCCCACCGAGCTCTCCAGTCACCCCAATACCCCTCAGTCTCTCTGCTGTTTAAACCTGCAGCCTGCCTGCCCTCTCTCTCTGAAGATTTGAATCTCCCTCTGCTCTCTGCTGCTGCAGCCTGCCTGCTGTCCTGTTTAACGCTGCTCTAAAATCCTCTCCTTGAAGCTCTCCTCTCTCTCTCTCCTTTTTATCTCTCCCTCTCTCCTTTTTAATCCTCCACACTCAAGCTCCTATTACCCCCAAACCTCAATTGTATTACTGAAGTCTAGCATAAAACCCCATTGGTTACCCTTTTTCTCTCTACTACACACCTCACATTTTACATTTATACCACTGTGACACATTTTACCTAGAGTTGGTTACTTACCACATTTTCCCATAACTGTTAGTTGGCTATATGCTGCTGTGACACACCTCTTTATATAGAAATTGTTAGCTACTTGTTACATTTATACTTCAGTGTTAATTGGTTACCAACTGTACTTGTACCCCACTGATTTACCCCTATTGAATACCCCCTGAAACCCCCTTTATTATTGCTAAAGAAACCCCTCCCCAATTGTCTACCTTAACAAACCCCATACCCCTCACTAATTGAATTTTCCCTGTTTTTTGCATTTTCTTAATAAAGTTTATTTTGCACCCCACCTGTGTGGTAATTGCTCCCCAAGATCCCATATACCTGCTGGCAGGGACAGCTTCATGACTGAACTTGATAAGTTTATGGAGGGGATGGTATGATGGGACTGCCTACAATGGCATGTGGCCCATCGGCGATTGCCAGTAGCAAAAATCCGCAATGGCCAGAGATGGGACACTAGCTGGGGAAGGCTCTGGGTACTACAGAGAAGTCTTTCCCAGATATCTGCTCACATGCTCAAGGTCCAACTGATCACATTTGGGGTCAGAAAGGAATTTTCCTCTGGAGCAAATTGGCTGAGACTTTGGGCGCTTTTGGCCTTGCCCTGCAGCATGGGGCGTGGGTCACTTGCTGGTTTAAACTAGTTTAAATGGTGAATTCTCTGTAACTTGAAGTTTGTATTATAGTTTTAATTATTACTCAAAGATCTATTTGTCCAAAAAAAAAATCTCTGGATCTTTTTTGTTGTCTGTATGGTGAGACATACTTGGTAACAGATATTTTGAAATTACCAAAATAATTGAAACTGGTGTGATTATATTATTTGTCAAAATAATATAACACAGAATTTTGAAATGTGTGCAGAAGTTTTAATTTTTTTGGCACAGAATTCCCCCAGGAGTATCTTCCCTCTGAGATGTGATTGGGAGTGGTCTTCAGCCAAGAATACTGCCTAACAGCACGTGAGAACCCACTAACCTGAAGGTGTGCAGGGACAATGTGTTCCCTAGCTGAATGAGCATCTGGCTTCTTGCGTTTCTGATCTAAAACATACAGTGGTGCAGCTGAAGTCCCCCTCCACACCTCAGGACAATAATGCTATCAGGATCACAGTCTAGCAGGGCCAAGTGTCTGCAAAAATATAATATCTGTGTAGAGGCAGAGAGTGTGAAAAATTAAAATCAACAACACCAACACGTGCCTCTCTGTGCAAGGCTGGATCCTCCAATCTCCTTTGTAGAGAGGAGCTGTGTCCCGGCTCCCCCAGGAAAACAGATCAGCTACCCCAGCACTGACATTCTGAGCTGTGGCTCAAGAACACTTCTCCTTTCCACTCTATCAAGCAATCCCTCTGGTTAGCGGGATTGAGATGTCTCTTCCAAAGAAAAAGAGAGCCCGTTTTTGTCTGAGAATTAAAAAAGCTGTGCCTTTTACGGCCAGCCTGACACCCGTGAACATTTAAAGAGCCAGCATGAGCAGCGCCATGGAAGCTAGAAAGAGCAGGCCAAAGAGCAGAGAGAAACAAAGGGAAATGTGGTCACCTGGGGAGATGCGAGCCTGGAGAGTCTGCATGCCCTGAACAGTGCATGTGTGCTTCCTAGCCTTGCACAGCTGCTTCTTGAAATGGGAACATTTTCTGGTAATGAAATGAGGCATCCCGCAAAATCCAGGAGGACAAAGCATCACAAACTGGGGGAATAGGCCTGCACCTTGACTCCCCATTTCCTCTTTGTGCTATCTCAAAAAGTCACAGATCTGCATGTTGCCTTTGCCCTTCAGGTCCAGCTTACTGGCCAGGACATCGAGACCAGCAAGGAGTCAAAGGGTTGTCATCCTCTTTTGAGCTAGAAGAATCTGAAGGAGAGAAGAACATTGGGCTGTGGCTGCAGTATCCACATTGCTCAGGAGGGGGACTGGCCCAGCAGGCCTGGCTGGCATGCGAATCACATCTGTCCCCTCAGGATTGAGGGGCAGGGTAGCTCTGGGCTGGACTCGGCATCATCACCGCAGCAGGCAGGGTGCAGAGCAAGAGGTCTGGGCTTCCTTCAGGTGTGGCAAGCCAGGGATACACAATCCTGTTCCCTAGAGACTGGTGGCTCACAGGCCTCCAAAGCCTCAGCCCTTTCGATAGCAAACCTAGGTGAATCTGCCTCATCACCAACACACTCCTGCATCTCCAGCATCTGTCTCTGCTCTGCTCAAAAAGAGGTGGTGTTCTGACTCCAGGACTCACTTCTGTCCAAGCAGAGGCAATGGGATCATAATGGTGGGCTCCTCCAAGGCAGCTGAACCCTGAACAACAGACCTTGTCGAGTGAGGGGGGAACACATAGGCTCTGTCTCCTGCTGGCTCCATGATGTCCCAGCTCCCTCCCCTGGGATCCCATGTTCTCACCCAGAGACAGCACTGAGCAGACAAGACCCTCTCAGTCGACCCAGCTCACCACGAAAGAGCTGCTTCAGATGTGGAGTGATGGCAAACACCATATAATCCATCCCAATCATGTGGTGCTTCAGAACCAGCTGCAGGGGCTGCTCAGCATTACTTACTGCCTAAGGCTGACATTGGAGAGACATGACATGCCTCACATCTAGGCTCTCACAGCCCAGCGGGATCATCTGAATGGCAGAACCCACCTTCCCAATGCGGGAGAAAGCAGATGGTAGGGTCTTATTGTGGGGGAAGGGAAAACACTGGGAAAAAATGAATTCACCAGCAGGGTGAAACCTGGAACAAAGACTCCTTGAGCCAGACCTCTTTCGAACTAGATTTGCTGGTTTTGAGAGGCACATTTTAGGCTAACACAGGCAATAACCTCACCTATGCTCTGCAACGCATCCTCCACGAAGCAGGAGCCAGCAGGCATGCACTGAACACCATGCAACCGGGGCTGAGTGCTGACCCCATCTGAAGTGGTCCCCTTTCAGCCCCCAAGGAAAAGGGAGGAAGGGAAAAGACACCCGTCCACCCCACCTCATGACAATGAAACTTACAAGGAACCAAGCAAACTGAACCGTAGACCAGTAGAGAGATGGTTAATGCACATTGCACCTTCCAAAGACAGCCTCGCTCTCAAAAGCACCCACAATCCCTGGAGAGGGAGAGACCTTGTCCGTGCATGTGTATGCAAGAGACAGACTGAAGGAGGTGTGTGGTGTTGAGCAGATCCTGTTGCAGGAATTCTTGCGCGTGTTCTGGCCTCCAAGGATACCTCGGGGCTGAGGGCAGCAGTGGGTGATTGGCGTTCGCAGGGGATCTGGTGGCCCAAGGGACAGGCGCTCACTCTTTGTGAGCCCAGTTATGTCAGCAGCGGCTGGAGCACAGCAGCAGCCTCATTTTCATATAGATGCTGCCCTGCGCTGGTGCTTGCCCTGTGCTGGTGCCAACGCTGCATCAGAAAAACCCGGGCAGTGACGGCTGGGGCAGGAGGAGGGAGGTGGCAGGCTGACAGTACCCATCCCTCCCTCAAGAGGGCAAGGGGATCAAAGGTACACGTCCTCTGCAGAGAGCAGCTGCTTTGCTGCTTGTATTGCCTGTCCAGCTGCCTGGGTGTGTGATTTGTGCACTTCCTTGGGGGCTGGAGAAAGTGAAAGGTTCTGCCTTACCCCAGCCAGCAGGGGCACCAAGTGCAGTCAATATGGGTCCTGCCCTTAGCAAAATCAGCTTGGGAAAAGCCAAAGTGGCCCAGGGTTAGAAAGCGGGGACATCTTGTCCTTTCCCGACACCTGCGTGGCCATAACCTATCATACAGCCAGCTCCCGCTGCCTCTCCAGAGGGAACAGAGAGCAGAAGAGGCTGCCTACTGTCAGCACAGAGTCGCTCTCGCTAAATCAAGTTGCACTTGTAATCCACCAGGTGCAGACACAGCTACTAATTGTCACGCAGGAGCTGCAGGAGCTGGGGACGACAGGCCTTGTCTTTGAGCTCCAGAAGCAGGAGTCTGCGCTACTTGAGCTGAAGGAATTCGCTAGCAGTAGTAGCGAGTTCCTTATCTTCTCTATGGGCCAGCCACTAGCATGAGATCTCACATGCATTCTGGGAGTAGGGTCTGTGTGTGCGTGTGTGTGTGTGTGTGTGGTCCCTCGAGACTCAGAGCTTGGGGAATAGAGGTGTCTCCTGGGTACTAGCTGGCATACACTCACTGGCTCCGAGTGCACTGCCAGCTCCAGGGGAAAGGAGCCCTAGGGGGAGAGCACTGAGATAGGTGGTAGAAGTATGCCGCAGCTGGCAGAAAAGTGTGTTTGCTGTGGGCTGGCAGCTGGCATCACCTTTCCTGGCCCTGTGCTCACCCGGCTTGTTTGATTTGGAGATGGAAGCTCCTGAGGCCTCAGAGAGAACCGAGATAAAGCTGCTGATGGACAGAGGTTACATTCCAGGTGCTGATCTGTCCGCCTGTGCCTGTACCGGTGCTGACAGCTCGTGGGAGGTTAGGGACTCAGGGTTGGTGTGCCAAGGCTCATTAGTCTTAGTCAGGGCTTCGAGATGGATTCTCATCAAGCCATGGAAGACTGAGAAAACAGATTGTTCTAGCTATAGTCTCACAGCCACCGTGCTGTGAAATAGGCCCCCGGAGCAGCCTGCAGTGACCCTGAGTGACAGCGTCAGTGCAAGCCTAAAGATCTGAATGACACCGTCAAAATGGGAGAAAGTACCAGCATGTAACATCATCAGCGTGAGACTTTAAAGAGGCAGGATGATGTCATCAGTACAAACCTTTATAGACAGTGACCTTATCTGTGCAGGCCCCTAAGAAACCAGAAGGGTAACCGCTGTAAATGGATTAGTCACATTGTCAGCATGAGTTTTTGAAGAAATGTGGGACTGGATGGGACCTCGAGGAATCACCTGGTGCACCTCCCCATGCTGAGGCAGGACCAGGTACTGGCCCTTGATAATTACTCTCTGAGTACAGTTTCTAAGTTTTCCAAGAGAGAAAAAGACATTGTCAGTGTCAAACTTTAAAAGCACCTAGTGCTACCACCAGTGCAAGTCTTTAAAAAACACCAAGTGACATCACCAATGTGAGCCACTAGACAAGACCCCAAATGACACCCTCAATTTGCATGGAAACCCACTGTGCCCTAAGATCCAGAGGGCCAACGTCAGTGCACCCATTGAAAGTCCCAATGTGACACCCTCCCTGCAAGCCTTCCGTGTAACTATCCATATCACTAGCGTGCACAAGAGAAATACCCAGGGATGATGTCATTGGTGAATGCAGACATGATGATGAATGAGATGGTCAAAACTGGCTGGAGGATTTAGACGCCTGCTAATTTTAATGGGTGATCTTTAGGCTTGCACTGACGCTGTCATTCAGGGTCACTGCAGGCTGCTCCGGGGGCCTATTTCACAGCACAGTGGCTATGAGACTATAGCTAGAGCAGTCTTTGTTTTCTCAGTCTTCCGTGGCTTGGTGAGAATCCATCTCAAAGCTCTGACCAAGTGACCAGTGTCATAGAATGGATTTAACGTTCTCAGCTTACTATTACCCATTTATATTCCAGTGGTGCTCACGGTGTGCTGCCCTAACCTGGAAGAAGATAGGGCTCCTGCCCTAAAGGATTTACTAAACAAAGGCCAGATGCAAAGTCCATTGAAGTTAACTGAAAGATACGCATTGACTTCGACAGACTTTGGATCAGGTCCCGAAAGCCAGGTGTTCCTGAGTGTGATGGGGCTATACAAACCCTGCACCAGACAGGAAGAGGTTACGGGATGCTCTGGGATCAAGTAGCCCTGCCCCGCGACACCAGCAAGGGAGCGGCCCAGCTCAGTAGGAGGCAGTGCTGCGAGGTGTCCCCTAGCTCCAGTGCCTATATACTGTCTGAGCTCCCTGAGAGAGAGGTGGGCTGGGCTCTAAACTAGGAAAGTGATCAGGAACACTCAGCATGGATTCGCCAAGGGCAAGTCATGCCTGACTAACCTAATTGCCTTCTATGAGGAGATAACTGGCTCTGTGGATGAGGGGAAAGCAGTGTACGTGTTATTCCTTGACTTTAGCAAAGCTTTTGATACAATCTCCCACAGTATTCTTGCCAGCAAGTTTAAAGAAGTATGGTCTGGATGAATGGACTCTAAGGTGGACTGAAAGCTGGCTAGATCATCAGGCTCAATGGATAGTGATCAATGGCTCCATGTCTAGTTGGCAGCCAGTATCAAGCGGAGTGCCCCAAGGGTCGGTCCTGGGGCTGGTTTTGTTCAATATCTTCATTAATGATCTGGAGGATGGCAAACTTGCACATGACACTAAATTGGGAGGAGTGGTAGATACGCTGGAGGGTAGGGATAGGATACAGAGGGACCTAGACAAATTAGAGGATTGAACCTCAGATTTCTTTTGGACCAACAAGGAAAAGTGCAGAGTACTGCACTTAGGATGGAAGAATCCCATGCACTGCTACAGACTAGGAATCGAGTGTCTAGGCAGCAATTCTGCAGAAAAGGACCTGGGGATTACAGTGGACAAGAAGCTGGATATGAGGCAACAGTGTGCTCTTCTTGACAAGAAGACTAATGGCATTTTGGGCTGTATAAGTAGGAGCATTGCCAGAAGATCGAGGGATGTGATCATTCCCCTCTATATGGCATTGGTGAGGTGTCATCTGGAGTAGTGTGTCCAGTTTTGGGTCCCACGCTACAAGAAGGATGTGGAAAAATTGGAAAGAGTCCAGCAGAAAGCAACAAAAATATTTGGGGCGGCAGAGGGGGCACATGATTTACAAGGAGAGGCTGAGGGAACTGGGATTATTTAGTCTGCAGAAGAGAAGAATGAGGAGGGAATTTGATAGCTGCTTTCAACTACCTGAAAGGGGGTTCCAAAGAGGATGGATCTAGAATGTTCTCAGTGGTACCAGATGACAGAACAAGGAGTCATGGTCTCAAGTAGCAGTGGAGGAGGTTTAGGTTGGATAGTAGGAAAAAAATGTTCACTAGGAGGGTGGTGAAGCACTGGAATGGGTTACCTAGGGAGGTGGTGGAATCTCATTCCTTTAAGAGGTTTTTAAGGTCGGGCTTGACAAAGCCCTGGCTGGGATGATTTAGTTGGGGATTGGCCTTGCTTTGAGCAGGGGGTTGGACTAGATGACCTCCTGAGACCCTTCCAACCCTGATATTCTATGATTACCGAGGCACTCTCTAGTGGTTGCCTGGAGGATGTTGAGCTGGGCTGCGACTTGCCCAAAGCCCACCTGAAGGAAGAGAAGCTGGTGGCTTCTCAGGGACTGATTTGTTTCTTTTCACTTTTCTTTTTGTTTCCTTGGAACCTCAGCAAGGGTAAGCTCCAGAAGGGTGCAGATGGAGGGCTGAGTCCCCCGCCATGGACCCATCATGCTAGTTGCCCCAATGTGAATGGGTGAGAGCCTGAGTGAGCACATGCTCCCATCACACCCCAAGGGGTGCTGCAGAAGGATTAGACCCTTAAGACTGAGATACAGCCCTGGAAGCACATGCTTATACCACCCTATTTCCATTGTTGCCCAGGGAGTGGAAAAGCGGGGAGCATGGATCAGTGTTCATGTCGCGCTCCCTGTCAGTTCCTCATCTGGGCCAGGGAAGCTAATGATCCAACTGGAGACTCAAATTCAGCAATGAATTTTGGTCACCTGAGGTATGTTGCACATACACTAAGAAGAAGTGAAAGATCTCCTCATTTCTGGTCCAGCAGAAGCGGGGCGGGGGAACAAGCACAGAACCTATCCCCACATCCACCCCATGCTGGGCTTTGGACTGATCCAACCAACCAGAGACTTGTATAAAACCCCCCAGGAGCCAACACACACCTTGTGGATGCTGAACATTCCCATGATCATGCAAGAGCCACTTATGGCTGGCTAGCACCGGGGGGCTGCTGTCACAGCCAAAGTCCACCCGCAGTGGTCCAGACTCACTGCACAGTCACTGGGGAGTTGACTGCCTCACATTTTTCTGCCCTAGACCACTGCCCAGGCTGTCTGCTCAGAGCCAGGTCTGGCGCCACCCTTGGAATGTCTCCCTCTGATTCCCACCTGTGTCACCCCAGCCAGCACAACGCCCCTTGCTCTCTGGTCACGTTTCTGTGCCCATGACTTCTGTTGGTATTACCCATCCATCCTGCTCAGCTACTGTGGAGAGGGAACAAACTGACAGGCACAAGATGCCCCCTGCAGAAGTGAAACAAGCCCCATCTCTCTCACCAGGAGACTCCTTCGAACCTTCCTAATGAGATTCTCCTTGGGGCCCCTGTCAGCTCTGTCTCTACTTGCAGACTTTGCTGACAGATGGATGTCAGTTCAGGAAGGGCTCTTTGCTGTTCTTCACCTTAATGAAACTGATCCTTTTGGCAGGCTCTCTCTCCTCAAGCCCGCGGGCACCCAGGGTCTAGTATTGTCAGGCCGTGCTCCTAATTAGGGTCCGGGTCCTGCTCCTATCGATGTAGGTACAGCAAAACTCTTTGACTTCAATGGAGAGCAATTGGGAGTCGGGAGCGATTTTTCTTGTCATCCTTCTCTGCACTTGCCCACCTCCTCTGCCCAGCAAGAGAGGTGGGTGGACAGCTCAGGTTCTCTGATGGCTACTTGTGGCTAATCCACTCTCTTGAATTTGAATCAGACAGCCTGAGGGCACCTTTATTGTTATAACAAGAATACAGGTGTACACAGGGAGAAACGGCGTGGTCTTATGCAAAAGATAGGCCGCTCTGCTCCTTACAAAGACCACCAAGCTTATAAAGGTTAAAACCGCAAAACGTCATATTGGTTACACAAGTTATTTGTCTTTTTTGGTAATTAATATTGCAAATCAGCAGGTTATATACTGTAAGTTCAGTTTGGGGTGTTTCCAATTACAATTATGCTGACTGTCTTATGACCCCTTGATACATATTGCAAAAATCATTAAAATATTGCTTATTAGCAAGCTAATCAAACACGTTTCATGTGTTCTGGCAGTGATTGAGCTGGTTATTTTGATAACCCCTCCTTGGAGTTTCCCTTAAGCAAGCATTGTCCATTATATATTGCACAAGGCAAAGCTGGCACTTAAGGGGACCCCTTGTCCCCCTCCTAGTTCCTCTTTTGTCAGTGTTCCATACTTCATTTCTTCATATCTAGTTTTTCCACACCCAGTGCCTAATATATTGCTAAACAAGTCTATTTGAAAACTAAAACCATGGCTTTTATTTAACAATTATTTAGCTTGCATTAATTTTAGCTAAAG